>NW_025891225.1:0-4057 GCF_002878395.1 Capsicum annuum
TGAAATACCATAGATGAGAAGTTAAGGAAATTAAGTAAGAAATCGAAAGATGTAATCAATCAATCACTGTCACTGCTACTGCTACTATCATGTCCATCATGCTTCTTCTCCTTCTTGTCTTTCTTCTTCTTCTTCTTCTCCTTTTTCCCTTCTCCATCTTTGTGATGATGCTTTTCACCACTTTCATCACCATGGATCTTGTCCTTTATCTTATCAACAAGTCCTTCCTTGTGCTGATCACCACTATGTCCATGTCCTTCCTTCTTGTGATCCCCATGGTGACCTTCTTCCTTGTGTTTTTCTTTGTCTCCTCCTCCTCCCATGTGGAGTTTTTCTGCTATTTTGAGGATGACTCCTGACATGTTGGCTGACAGATGAGAAATGGATTTAGGTTTGTGTTTGGGTTTTTGCAGAATTGTTATTGATGTGAGTGAGGAAAATGGTGAGCAAGAGGAGGGGTATTTATTAGGAGAAAAGGTACACGATTCCAACGCGATCGATATACTTTCTTTACGCTTATTTTTACTTATCACATTTTATTTTACTAATTTAATTATATGTGCCTTACACGTATAACATTTGATTATTTAAAATTTAATAATTTTACCTATGAGAGATTTTTAATTAAGTGTAAAAGTTCAAATCACTTTTCAAAATCTTTCACACTTTAATATAATAATGTAAATATTAGCATATACACATATATGTTTTACCACTAGAAGTTTCAAGTGATTGATGGATATTACTTTGGTGTTTGCCATATAGTACCTCTTTTCCTTATTGCCACAGGCTAACACAGATATATCAATTTGAACTAATTTGTGTTACGATTTCTTTTATATATATTTAAAATATTTCCTTATTTTTAAAATCAAATTTTTACAAAATCATTAATTACATTCTTGTTACATACTTAAAACTTTTGAAAATCTAGTACTTAAACTTTTCTTATTATAATAGTTTTATATTTATTTCTAGATTTTTCAAATCTTCTTAAAATCATTTTTAGTTGATTTAGAATTCTTAAAGTAATGAAAAAAGTATCAGTTGTCGTTAATTTTGATGATCTCTAATAAGGAAAGATTTTATCATAAATATATTTAATTAATTTTGAACTTTTAAATTAGAAAAAAAATACTGAAATTTTGATGACTTTTAATAAAAAAAGGTTTTA
Organism: Capsicum annuum; assembly: GCF_002878395.1. Classification (NCBI taxonomy): domain Eukaryota; kingdom Viridiplantae; phylum Streptophyta; class Magnoliopsida; order Solanales; family Solanaceae; genus Capsicum; species Capsicum annuum. The sequence goes on from NW_025891225.1 coordinate 1,175, forward strand.
ACATAAACATATTTAATTAATTTTTAACTCTTAAATATTAGGAAAAAAATAGTGAAAAAACAATTTTGTGTAAAATAAAAAGTTTTAGTGAAAAGTAAAAAAGTTCAAATAACATTTCTAAAACCCTTCACACTTTGAATATATTATAAATGATAGATATAAATATAGATTATAGATAAAAGTTAATTTTAGTTATACTTCAAATTTAAAAGAATTAGGTTGATCTAAAATAAACAACATAAATCTCACCATGATAGAAGTTAATTACTATCCCTTTCATAAGTTTTTAATATTGCATAATCTCATTAAAAGATGAAATAGATATATTGTGTTACCGCAATACATAATTAGTTATGAGTATATTATAATCTAAGTAATCCTTCAAATATATGCGTGACCTACAAATACATGATTAATGTATCCAAATACACGGTTCAATTTCAATTACATTGTAAGTATTCGAATTTAATCGCACACATCAAAGGGTTACATGAGAAAATTGAAGGAAAGGTGTCTTTTAAATCTTGAACGAAGGATTGGTGACATTGACCAACAGATAGGGTCAAACATCATTAGGAAACTTGATTAAGTTAATTGTGGACTTGATTAGTATTTTCAAAACTTTCTAATCTTTTCAAAAATACAAATCAACCCAACCCACACCCCTCTTCAATCCAAATCAACTACTCTCTCTCTCCAGCTTCTCTCAACTCTCTCCCAACCAACAGTTCTGCAAAATTTCTCCCTTCAACCTCCGATAACAAATAGTCGGGCGAGTTTCTTTTCGACTTTCAACCGTCAATCGACGTGAAGACTTCTCCGGCAACAATAACTTCGAGTTCTTCGTTGTCCCATTTCCCTTTTCATAGGTAAAAAATTGTAAAGAAACAGAGGAACTTGAGCCAACTACTCTTCTAGTATTGAAATGTGGACTGAATAAAATCCTAATTTCTGACATTTTTTCTTGTTGTTGTCGTACTGTTGATTCAAATTTGTTGGTGATTTTTGGTCACAGTTGATGTTCTTAGTGTGTGTGTGATGTGTTGGTGTTGCTGTGTTGATTTGTTATTTGTCTTGGTAAAAATGGTATTGCAACAGATGAAACATATGATGTAACAGATGAAACATATGATGTAATAGATGAAAATCTAATGCAATATATGAAAATCTGATGCAATAGGTGGACAATCTAACAGATCATTCATCTGTTGCGACAGGTGATTCTTATGTTTGGAAGAAATCTAAACAATATTGATCCAACAGATAACTGATTAGTGATCTATTTTTATTCTTTCCAACGGGTTACTCTCCATTTTACAATAGATTAGGACTGTTTTATTCTTTCTAATGGTTTACTTATCCGTTGCAATAGGTCGATTATATGTTGTAACAGATAACATACCTGGTGCAACAGATTAGTGATCTGTTTTTACTCCTTCCAACGGTTTACTCATCTGTTGCAGCAGTTCTTATATGTTGCAACAGATAAAATACCTGGTGCAACAGATTAGTGGTCTGTTTTTATGGTTTCGAACGGATTACTCATCCGTTGCAACGGGTCAATTATATGTTGCATCAGATAAAATACGAGGTGCAACAGATTAGTGTTATTTTTATGGCTCCCACGGATTACTCATCCATTGCAATAGGTTAGTTATATGTTGCAACAGATAACATACCTGGCACAACAGATTAGTTGTCTATTGGAACTGTTACATTACTGTTATGCATTAATCAATTATAATCTATGTTTGTTCCTATTAATTTAAGATAACATGGCTCCCAAATGAAAAGAAATCGAATCAAGACCAAGTAAAGGAACAAGTGAAGCAGCTCAGCTACATCCACCACTCTATGAGCTTGCTTTACAAGCGTTATCTCGATTAGGAGCAGAAGATAATGAACACGAGAAGGAGGAATCTTTCAAAAAAGATGATCCAAATGCTAATAACCCTTTCGCTGAAGAGTTGGTCAAAACCTTCAGCATTGATCATTATCCTGTGAGAATGCAGTGCGATGGTGCCACAGATTTAACGAGTGATCTCGTGGTTAAGTCAGTCATGGGAAAATCTTTTGATGCCTTCAGAAAAATACTTCGAGAACAAAAATTGGATTCTTATTTCAAGAAAAGCTATTTTGGGTAATATCTTGATTTGTCGAAAGACAATAATGCTCGCTTCCAGATGAAAATGGTATATGATCTTCTCAAGCAAAGGTTTATATATGAAAACAAAGATAAGATGGATGAGGTGTGGATAAATTACTGTGACATGCCTATTTGTTTTGGTTGGAAGGAGTTTGTCATAGTTACCGGACAAAAATGTTATCCACTTTCTCCTTCTCAAGTTATACCTACTCTGATCCAAAAAAACACCCCGCACACCCAACAAAGGAAAAGGCAAGTCGAGTAATCGTGATGACCTGGTGTCCATTGTTGGTCCAAGCTTCAAAAACAAAAATCTGATAGAAGCATTAAAAGGTAAATGACTTTCAAAGAAGCACAAACAATTATTGTGCTTGGTTTGGTTTGTACATACTGTTCTTTGGGCGAGAGACGTTAACAACAACATAAGCCTCGGTTTAATAAATCTCTCTGAGGATCTTTAGGCATTTAACAACTATTCTTGGAGTTATGAAAGCTTCAAAATTACTGTCGAATATTTGTTAACTCCGTTAACGCCAAAAACAGTCAACTTATATGGCTTTCTATGGGCCTTTATGGTAAATATTTCTTTTATAATGATATGATTCATCATTTTTTATTCAATAATGCTTTTGATTTATTGGCATTATGTTATAGGCTTGGGCATTTGAAGCCATTCCTTATTTGAGACAACAAGTGAACTACCAGGAAGAAGTTTCCTGTCCAAGAATTCTGAGATG
>NW_025891226.1:0-1468 GCF_002878395.1 Capsicum annuum
ATTTAAACCAATATTTGTGTATTTCTCATATATTCTTATTTCCTTGTGGTATTTTTTAACTTGGCAACCACCTTATTTTTACTTTTGTAAAAAGAACATTTTTAACTTTGAAGAGGCCTAGCTAAACAGGCTAAGGATAATTTACTTTTTTAAAATTACAATAATTATCCAAATAATTCATTAGATTTTCAAGAAAAATAATTAGTATGGGGAAATGCTAGAAAACAATAATTAGAATATATATATATTTGGGGGGGGGGGGGGGGGGGGGGGGGGCAATTACTGCTCGTAGTACTTGTTAAAGTGGTTCAGGTTGTACAGCCCATAATAATAATACAATAATAAATACATACTCTTAAAAAGAAAGAATCTTCCTACTTGAAAATATTCTTTGATTTTTTATTAATAGTTACTATAAAAAGAAAAGAAAAATACCCCTGTTACTCTTGCACAAAAAGGAAACAATAGTTAAACTATTGTGGAAATGAGATTAAAAGGTTTTTAAATTAAGGAAATACTTTCTCTTTCCGCTATATTAAAAATAGATATGATCGACTTTTATTTATCCAGTTTAATAATATATACGTAATGATCATATACTACAGAGTTGCCATATTTAAAAAATACGTGTGGAGTATGATTATCTAGTATATATATATAAAGGAGAAATATAGAGGAGGTGATGTGACACCTCTCTATGATCTCCATTGCTATTTATCTTTTTTGTGATTTTTTTGGCCATTTTTTACATTAAAAATTTACTTTAACATTATACACAACATTAAAGAAAGTTATATTAAATTTTAGATAACGAAATAAATAGGAAGAAGTTCAAAAGTGGCCGGTAGTCATGATAAAGTCCTAAAGTCATAGCATGAATAAATGGAAGAACCGTTTCTAAAATTGAACATAATGACCTTTAGTCTTCCCCCATTCTATTCACTAATATTGTAACTGTATAATGTAGTAGTTATTTATATGATGAAAGTATTTGTCAAACTTATTTCGTCAAATAAAATAATTTGATAGAGCAATTAAGTTATCGGGCACATGCATGATTAACAAGTGAGATGTATTCAAATTTTTGGGAGCTTTTTAAAGATATTGAAGCAGCTTCAATTTCATTCTATTTACTATAGTTTTGGGAGCAATTAAAGATATTGTTACAATTTTATTTTATTTATTGTAGTTTGGATTATCTCTCTCTATATATCAAAGGCAATGGAGTGACGAATAAATGGAGATAATGTTGTTATGATTGTCTTCTTGTACAAAGTAAATTAAAAAAAAAAATATTCATTCTACTATTATTCTTATTAGTTCAATTGTTTGAGTTCATTTTCATGTACTTGTCAGTTGTCACACATATCTAATCATCCTTTTGACTTACTATCTTATTGTTATTTAATTATCAATACTTACATTCATGTTATAGGTTTTTTGAAAAGATTGTCTAGAATTTAGTTCA
>NW_025891227.1:0-4546 GCF_002878395.1 Capsicum annuum
ATGTGCCAAGGATAGGAATGATGATGTTTTACGACTAGGACTTATATTAAACATAACTCCTTAACCGAGTGTCCATTTTGGATGCATCTTATGCCGACGGAAAACTTATTCAATTATTTACGAAATGGAAAGTTGAAATCTAAGGGATTCCACTGGGAAAAAGTATAAATCATTCTAGAACTCAATGCTTGATATTTTAGGGATAAAATTTAGCTAAGAAAAACTTCAGGGTGTTATAATATCCCCCCCTTGGGAATATTTATCCCCGAATGTTGACGCGGGATATAAACAAGTATAATTTCAAGCATACTAAGGAATAGAAAGAATAAGGCAAGGATTGTACCTTCTATTTCGTTATCCATTGGATTAAAAAAGTTTGGTTATCTAGCTCTCATGTCGACTTCTGATTCCCAAGTCGCTTCTTTAATTTTCTGGTTTCTCCACAACACTTTAACTGAGGCTATCTCTTTGTTCTTTAATCTTCTAACTTGGTGATCCAAAATCTCTACAGGCTCTTCTTCATAGGATAAAAAGTCTATCACTTTGATTTCTTCGACAGGTAATACTAAAGAATGGTCTCCAATACAGTTCTTCAACATAGATATATGGAATACCGGATGAGCCAAACCCAAACTAGCTGGTAATTCTAACTCATACGCAACTCCACCTATCCTTCTCACAAGCTGATATGGTCCTATATATTGAGGACTCAGCTTACCTTTCTTCTCGAATCGCATGACTTCCTTTATGGGAGAAACCTTGAGAAACACCCAATCATCAACCTCAAACTCTAGATCTCTTTTCCTAACATCGGCATAGGACTTCTGATGACTCTAAGCTATCTTTAGTCGTTCTCTAATGATTTTCACATCCTCTATTGCCTGATGAACAATATCCGGCCCAAATATCTGCATCTCACTTACTTCATACCATCCTATCGGGGACCTACATCTTCTCCCATACAATGCCTCAAAAGGTGCCATCTTAATATCGAATGGAAACTATTATTATATGCAAACTCTATCAATGGCAAGTGCTCTACCCAACTACCTTTAAAATCAATCACGTAGGCCCTCAAAATATCCTCAAGGGTCTGGATGGTGCGCTCAGCTTGCCCATCTGTCTGAGGGTGGAAAGCCATGCTCAAATTCACTTGGGTACTTAAACTCTTTTGAAATGATCTCCAAAACTGTGAAGTAAACTATGTACCTCTTTCAGATATGATGGAAACAGGTGCCCCATGCAAATAAACTATTTCTGCAATGAACAGCTTGGCATAATCCTCTCCCTAATAATTTGTCCTGACAGGTACAAAGTGCGCTAACTTGGTCAACCTATCTATAATCACCCAAATGGAATCATACTGGTTTCAGGACCATGGAAGTCCTGTAATGAAGTCCATATTAATCATTTCCCACTTTTACAAAGGCAAAGCTATCTCTTGAGAAGAATCACCTGGCCTCAAATGTTTTACTTTAACTTGTTGACAATTCAAACACTTGGAAACATAGTTAGCCACATCAAGCTTCATATTATTCCACCAATAAATGGTTTTCAAATCCTGATACATCTTAGTAGAGCTAGGGTAAACAATATACCTCGACGTGTGAGCTTCGTCAAGCATTGGCTTCCTCAGACCATCTACATCTGGCACACAAAATCTACCCTGGTATATCAAAACACCATCACCACCAATTTCAAAAGAAAATACCTTTCGTTGACCCACATCTTTCTTGATCTGCATCAAGATGGGATTTTCAACCTGCTTGTCGTTGACTTCTGCATAAAGGGAAGATTTAGCTATCTCATGAACAACCACTTTTCCATCCTCGAAATCCAAAATTCACATTTCTAGATTTGCAAGTCGATGAATATCCTCCACCATCTCCTTTTTTTCTTCCCCATATGAGAAAAACTGCCTATAGATAACCTACTGAGGGCGTCGGCTACCATAGTCGCCTTGACCGAATGATAGTGCTGGCTCATGTCATAGACTTTTAAAAGTTCCAACCACTACCTCTTATTGAGATTCAATTATTTCTTTGAGAAAAGATATTGTAAACTATTGTGGTTAGTAAATATATCAACGTGTACCCCATATAAATAATGCCGCTAGATCTTAAGAGCAAAAACCACAGCCGCTAACTCTAAGTCATGAGTAGGGTAGTTCCGCTCATGCACCTTCAACTGCCTAGATGCATAAGCCACTACCTTATCGTGCTACATAAGAATACACCCAAGTCCCACTCAGGATGCATCATAGTATACAACAAAACCTTCTGTACCCTCCAGAAAAGTTAGAACAGGAGCAGTAGTCAACTTGTCTTTCAACTTCTCAAAACTATTCTCACAAGAGTCAGACCACTTCACCTTTTTTTGAGTAAGTGGTGCAGCTATGGAAGAAAAACTCTCGATGAATCTTCTGTAATAACCCATTAAACCTAAGAATCTTCGAATGTCAGTTGGAGTCATAAGTCTGGGCTATTTTCTCACTGCCTCAATATTTTGGGGATCAACCTTAATCCCCTCACTAGACACAATATGCCCCAAGAATGCAATAGCATTCAACCAGAATTAACACTTGGAAAATTTTGTATACAACTTATGATCTTTAAGGGTTTGAAGGATGATTCGGAGGTGATTGGCATGGTCCTTCTTGCTCTTAGAATATACCAAAATATCATCAATGAATACAATGGAAGATAGATCCAGAAACTGATGGAAAACCCTATTCATTAGATCCGTGAAAGCTGCAAGGACGTTAGTCAACCCGAAGGACATAACTAAGAATTCATAATGGCCATATCTAGTTCAAAAAGCTATTTTGGGAATATCTGACTCTCTATATTTCAACTGGTGATATCCCAAACGAAGGTCTATCTTTGAAAAACATTTAGCACCCTGAAGTTGATAAAAAAGATCATCAATCCTAGGAAGGGGATATTTCTTTTTAATCGTGACCTTATTCAACTGGCGGTAATCTATGCACATACGAAGGGAACCATCTTTCTTTCGCACAAAAAGTATAGTTTCACCCCAGGGAGACATATTGGGGTGGATAAAACCCTTATCTAGAAGATCTGCTAACTGTTCTTTCAACTCTTTTAGCTCTACAGGAGCCATCCTATATAGCTGAATAGAAATAGGACGGGTATCTAGTAATAAATCAATACCAAAATCTATCTCCCTATCAGGTGGTAGTCCTGGGAGATTATCTGGAAAGACTTTTGGGAATTTATTCACTATGGGGATAGACTAAAGAGGGAGACTTTCGGCACTAGAATCTTTAACCCAAATAAGATGATACAAGCAACCTTCGAAAATAAGTTTACGGGCCCTGAGATAAAATATGAAGTGCCCTCTAGTTGCTAAAGAATGTCTCTCCCATTCTATCACAGACTCATTCAAAAAAGAAAATATGACTCTTCGGATCCTATAATTCAAAGTGGCATAGCACGAAGAGAATCAGTCCATCACTAAGATGGCATCAAAAAGGTTCAGCAATCACATCAGGCTCAAACCCAAAACCAACAGCCACGTATGGGGTCATATAAGACAAGGTAGACCCGAGATTAAGTAATACATACACATCACAAAAAAATATTTGCAACATAACGGTGACTACATCTGGTGAGGCCTTGACCTCTTGGTGGTTGGTCAAAGCATACAACTAGTTCTGACCATTTCTGGCGGCTGAAGTGGCACCCTTTTGAGGTGGTGGTGCAAATGAATTCACCTGTGAATTGGCTCTTCCAATATTACTCTTTGCTGCCGAACAGTCTCGCTGGATATGGCTTAGTTAGATGCATAAATAACACACCAAAGTGCCAAACTCACATCTCCCTGGATAATTCCTCCCACGTCTCCCACAGTTCGGATAGGACCAAGAGGTCTGGGCTACACTTCCCTGTGACTGCGGACCCTATATCCTCGGCCCTTAACTAGACTAAAAATTCTGGGTACGCTGCTCAGCTGTGGGTCTGGACACTGGAGCACTAGTTGCCGACTGTGCATTACCCTAATTCTTTTTATTTTGCCATTTGTTGCCCCAATTACCGCTCTGCTGCTGACTATGACTCTGGTCTATCGCTCTGGCTCTCTTTGCCTGCCTGTGTTTTTCCCTAGATTCAACTATCTTCTTCTTCTTCTCCTTAACTTACTGCATGTGGACTGACAGTCTAGCAAAGTCCATATCTCTGTTCAACATAGCTCCTTGATACTCAAGCACCAGATTATCTAAAAGTTTAGAAGAAAACTTCCTCATTCGGGCCCTCATACTACTCGTCATCTTAGGAGCATAACGGGCTAGCTGGTTAAACTTTAAAGTATACTCTTGAACACTCTACTTACCCTGCTTAAGATTCATGAACTCTTCTGCTTTAGCTTCCCTCAGCTCCAGAGGAAAGAATGATCAAGAAAAGTTTCCATGAACTCATCCCAAACTGTAGGCTCAGCACTGTCACCCTTCGCATCTTCCCACTTATTGTACCATTGGTTCGCTACATCCTTTAGCTGGTATGCTACTAGCTCAACACCCTCCACCTAA
>NW_025891228.1:0-7356 GCF_002878395.1 Capsicum annuum
AGATTTCAGTAGGGTTGACCAGTGCATGCAAGAATTTAAGTTTGATGATTACGGAGACTAAATGAAGTTAAGAGTTGTACCCCAAGGGATAGTATTAGCAGTGAGCTTTATACTTTTAGGTGCAGTCTTTCAGGATGAGTTATCATTTAGGTACATTATTGTATCGCAGAACCTAGAGTAGATTGATTGTAGTTCAGTTCAGAGTTTAGTGAAGTGTTCCCAGACTTATGATGATGACTTGAGGCTAAGGTGGAAGGTTTAGTTGAAAGAATGCAGAAGTAGTGCTTCGGTTAAGATTAAGTTTTTAGCATGAGTTAGTCAGTAAAGCTAGTAGTTCAGTTTAGCAGTCAGACAATCAGATTCGTGTAATTTATTTTCATATCTTTCCATCTAGTCATACTATCAGAAATCTCATTAAGGTAACTATTCCAAGATAGAGTACCTTAGTAGTTGCGAGTATAACTCAGTTCATGCATCATGCATTATCATCAGCTCTCAGATGTTTAGATTTGATCCAATTCATAGATGCCCTGTGCATAGCCCCAGTGTATCAGTAAAGTAAGCTTTCTTAGAGGGACATAGAGTCCCAAGGGGGAGATGCTCTATAACTCCCCGAAGTTATCAATTCCATAAACCCATTAAGTTATATGCATAGATTCCTATTACGAGTTTGCATCAGTTATCATTGCACAGTCAGTCATGCTTTCAAGAGTAAGTTTAGTCAGACCTCCATGTATTAGATATACATGTTCAGTAGAGAAAGTTCAGCTTATCAGTGTATTCAGTCATACGTTTATGAGAACAACTCAGTCAAGTATCCATGAATCAGATATGCATGTCCGTCATGAGGATTCAACTTATCAATAGTCTCATCCGGGTATTCTATGTATCAGCTACTCATGCATACTCTCGTGCAAAATTAAGTGTGTCAGTAATTTCCGCCATATAGTCATGTTTTAGATATTCATGTCCCTTAGGTAAGTTCAGTTGATCATTACTCATAACTTATCAATCGACATTCAAGGACGAATGATTCCAATGGGGAGATAATGTAACACCCCACATTTTGGACTAGAATAAAAATCCATTATTCATATGCGTAGATGTTCCAAAAGCCTCGAATCCTATGTAAATTTAGTTTGTTAATAAATTATGTAGTGTGGGAATCTATTTGAGCATTAATTTCGATCATAGAGGTCCCCTAAATCAAGGACAAGTTGAAAGTTTTCCTATCATTAAAGTTTTAGTGAGCGTCAAAACTTAGGTCAAATTCAATCAACCATAACTCCTTGTATATATCGAATTAGTGGACCTACTATATGTCAAATTAAATATCTTTGAATTATGATTCCAACTATACCAATTTTTCTAAAATCCGATACCGGAGCAAAAAGTTATACCCATTTTATTCCAGTATGTCAGCCTAAAAAATTGAGTGACGACATTCATGATAACTTATCACAAGTGTGATGACTTATCACAAACATCGTCACCCTTAGGCAAAATCCAACCCCCAATGATGATATTTTTGATAAGTTATCACAAGTTTGATGACTTATCATGAATGTCGTCAGCCTTAGGCAGAAACCAGCTCCCAAGTAACGACATTTGTGACGACTTATCACAAACCTGACGACATTTCAGCCTTGGTCGTTAGCTAAGATTTTCAGCAATTTGGAAGTTGTTTTGTAAGGATATTTTGATCTATTCCTTAACCTCACACGACTTATAAACCTCAAGGTATGTAACTTTCTCTTATTTTTCTTTAGTTAAACATCTCAAAAACCCTCTCTTATAGTTTCAACCACAAAATTAGGGTTTTTATTAAAATCATCTTCCAAAAGCAAGATTCAATCCCTTTTTTCAAGATACTCAAGAATTAAGTTTCCCAATCCAAGAAATCTTCAGCAACTCATCAAAGTTTTCTTTCTAAGGTATGCGTAGTGTTCATCCATGGAGCTCAACAATCATGTTATAAATTATAAATTATGATTTCCTTGTTGTCTTATGACTATATTCATGTTGATGATTGTTATTTGGATTCAAGGTTGTATCTTGATGTGTTTTTCATGAAGCATGTGAGTAGGTTAGTTGAAACCCACGAATTTTGGATGGATTAAGATAGTCAAAATGATAAGTACACCTATGTCCAAATTTGTCCATGTAAGGTGTTTAATAAAATGCCAAGAATGATAGAATCCATATTTTTGTGACTTAACAGTGCTTAAATGACAAGTCCATGTTCTATTTTTTATGTTTCCACATGAATTCCATGTTATTGATATGTGGTGTTATTATGAGTTGTTGTTGTGATATGGAATGTCCATGATATTGAAGTATGCAAGTATACCCATTTATATGTATTCCCTTTCATGTATAAGGTATTGAGAATCATGTGTAGTATGAAATCCCCTACTTATGGTATTATGAATTATAGATATTATTCCTATGATCAAGAAGTATCAAGTGTGTCAGTTTCCTTCCATCGAGTCTTGGGGGTACTTGTACCCGAAAAATATAATTGTGTGCCTAGAGCCGAGTCAGTCTCAAGATAATCTCAGTCGTGCTATGATTAGTAGAACTCAGTCAGTTATAGAATTCAGAATTCTTAGACAGTTATAGAACTTAAGAAATCTCAGTAATCTAAGTATTGTTATTATTCCATCTTGAGTTCAATACTCAGCTCAGATCTCAGTAGCATTTAAGAAATCAATTCTAAACTTAGTATCATTTAGTAAGATTATAGATTCAGTAGTATTCCGTCTGATAATGGAACTAAGAAATCTCAGTTAGCTCAGTCAAGAAAGAAACTCAGTAAAAACTTCAGTTTAGTTCAAGTACAAGTTCAAAGAATCAGTTCAAAGTCTTTTAGTTTGGAGTAGGATCTAGCACCGAGTGAGCGTAGGGATGGCGGCTCCCCGTAAGAGAGGCGAGTCATTAAGTGAAATCCCTGAATTCAGAACTGCATTGCCATTGCAGGATATAGGAGTCACCCATCAGAAAAAGGCTTATCATCCATCAGAGAGGCTAGACTATTATACTGCCTTACGCTTGACTTCCTACTAGGGTCACCCACCAAATATGCTTCACCAAAGAGGTCTTTACCCGTGGCATGGTATTGACACCCTTCCAGATGGGGTTATAGGTTGGACCCCACTAGTTTAGACTTGGGGCATGTCGTTTAAGTGAGAAATCCCACAGTTACATTATAGAACTCAGAAATCAGGACTGTCAGATACAGTCATCAATCTCTGTAAGGAACTCAGTTTGACTATCAGTCTTTAGAGTAGAACTCAAAAATTAGGACTGTCAGATACAATCATCAATCTCTATAAGGAACTTAGATAGTTCCACAGATTCATAGAACACCCGCTAGATATGCTTGGTCTCACATAAAGTTATTCAGTATCTGTACTTACAGAGGTCGCCCATCAGATAGGCTTAATCTCAGTCTCAGATTAAGTTGAGTATTCTCAATATCGGTTCCAAAGATCACATATTAGTTAGGCCTGATCTCAAGCTTAGTCACTCTTAATTATTATTATTAGAAGATTTAGACTGTCAGATACAGTCGCTTAGTATCAGTTATATCGGTTAGGCCGATCATCACAGTTATATTAGTTAGATCAGTCGTCATGGCTTATGCTATTAGTATTCAGTTTTAGGACTATTAGACACAGTCAATCAGATCAGTTCTTTATAATTCGAACTGTAAAAAATAGTAATCATCTATTCAGTATCTCAGTATCAGTAAACTCATGTTGTCAGTATTTGGACTCAGTAGATAGTATCATCACGATTTCAGTTATAGTTACTTATGCATGTATGTATTCTCACGTTCATATTAGTCATCATTGTTCATACATATAAGCCCTTTGCATTTATCCTACCTCACTCATATACTCAATATATTTAGTCGTACTGATGCATTCATGCTATGGTTTTTTATTTTATTTCATAGGTTCAGAAGTAAGAGTTTTAGAGCAACAGTAGCGTTGAAGATTTCAGTAGTCAAAGTTAGAAATGAGTCCTCATCCTTTGAGGACATGATTATTTCTCCATCTTTTTATTGACTAGTTCATTAGTTGGGGACATGTCCCATCAACTCTTTATTTAGGTTATTCAGACAAGACACAAACTAAATTACAAAGTAGATTCTGACTTCAGTATTTCAGTTCTGTTTTGGTATTGTGATACCTCTTTATTCAGATATTTTTATTACTCAGATTATGTTCATTATTGAACCTTATGTCCTTCAGTTTATGTTTTTGCATTTATATTTATATATTATGCAGTGTACAGGTACAGATATCAGTCATGGGTTAGCTTGTGGTCCTTCAGGGTCATGAGCACCATGTAGCATTCTAGTTTAGATAATCCGGGTGTTACAAACTTGGTATCAGAGCTTCATGTTCAATAGAATCCTAGGGAGTCTTAAAATCCACATCTAGTAGAGTCTTGTGCATGGGTATGTTGCGCACCGCATTTATGTGCAAGAGGCTATAAGATGTTTTAGGAATAGTTTCCCTTTTTTCATGTCTCATATCGTGCTATAGAAAGGTTCTTTAAGAAACTTATGTGGATTCTCATCCTATTCCATTCATGTTAGCTTTACCTTACTCTTAAGGTAGCAGAAGTAGTGAAGCCCAAAGTCCTACAGATAGAGCTTTCTTAGACCATCCCCACATATAGTTTGGGATAGTGTTATCTAAAGTTGGGCAGAGTATGTTTCATGCGGGTTAGTTTGTATAAAAGGTGAATCAGTAGGCTTGAAACAATATATGCAAGAGTTTAAGTTTAGTGATCCGGAGTTATATATGTTGTTGATGGAAGCATATTGGTAATTCTTAAGGTGAGGAGAAAATATAAATTTTAGAGGGGTAACATTTGAAGGCTAGGATGAGAGTAGCAAGTTTATTAAAGAATTATGGATATTCACATTATGCTTTAAAGACTAAGCTTATTTTTTTGATGAATTTAAGTTGGCGGATTTTAGACTAAGTATGAAGGTGTGGATGTAAGTTAAAAGATGTGATATTAGTAGCCCATGATAGTAGCGGGTGTTATGTTTATGTATAAGTGGCTAGACATATTCTAGAGATTTCAGTAGGGTTGACCAATGCATGCAAGAATTTAAGTTTGATGATTACGGAGACTAAAGGAAGTTAAGAGTTGTACCCCAAGGGATAGTATTAGAAGTGATCTTTATAATTTTAGGTGCAGTCTTTCAGGATGAGTTATCATTTAGGTACATTATTGTATCTCAGACCCTAGAGTAGATTGATTGTAGTTCAGTTTAGAGTTTAGTGAAGTGTTCCCAGACTTATGATGATGACTTGAGGCTAAGGTGGAAGGTTTAGTTGAAAGAATGCAAAAGCAGTGCTTCAGTTAAGATTAAGTTTTCAGCATGAGTTAGTCAGTAAAGCCAGTAGTTCAGTTTAGCAGTCAGACAATCAGATTCATGTAGTTTGTTTTCATATCTTTCCATCTAGTCATACTATCAGAAATCTCATTAAGGTAACTATTCCAAGATAGGGTACCTTATTAGTTGCGAGTATAACTCAGTTCATGCATTATGCATTATCTTCAGCTCTCAAATGTTTAGATCTGATCCAATTCATAGATGCCCTATGCATAGCCCCAGTGTATCAGTAAAGTAAGCCTTCTTAGAGGGACATAGAGTCCCAAGGGAGAGATGCTCTATAACTCCCCGAAGTTATCAATTCCATAAACCCATTCAGTTTTATGCATAGATTCCTATTATGAGTTAGCATCAGTTATTATTGAACAGTCAGTCATGCTTTCAATAGTAAGTTTAGTCAAACCTCCATGCATTAGATATGCATGTTCAGTTGAGGAAGTTCAACTTATCAGTGTATTCAGTCATACGTTCATGAGAACAACTCACTCAAGTATCCATGACTCAGACATGAATATCGGTCATGAGGATTCAGCATATCAATAGTCTCATACGGGTATTCTATGCATAGCTATTCATTCATACTCAAGTGGAAAATTTAGTGTATTAGTAATTTCTGCCATATAGTTATGTTTTAGATATTCACTTCCCTTAGGTAAGTTCAGTTGATTAGTACTCATAACTTATCAATCGACATTCAAGGACAAATTATTTCAAGGGGGAGATAATGTAACACCCCATATTTTAGACTAGAATAAAAATCCATTATTCATATGTGTAGATGTTCAAAAAGCCTCGAATCCAATGTAAATTTAGTGTGTTAACATATTATGTAGTGTGAGAATCTATTTGAGCATTAATTAGATCATAGAGGTCCCTTAACTCAAGGAAAAGTTGAAAGCTTTCCTATTGTTCAAGTTTTAGTGAGCGTCAAAACTTAGGTCAAATTCAATCGACCATAACTCCTTGTATATATCGAATTAGAGGACTTACTATATGTCAAATTAAATCTCTTTGAATTATCTTTCCAATGATACCAATTTTTCCAAAATCCGATGCTGGAGCAAAAATTTATACTCATTTTACTCCAACATGTCAGCCTGGAAAACTGAGTGACGACATTCGTGATAACTTATCACAAGTGTGAC
This sequence comes from Capsicum annuum, assembly GCF_002878395.1. Classification (NCBI taxonomy): domain Eukaryota; kingdom Viridiplantae; phylum Streptophyta; class Magnoliopsida; order Solanales; family Solanaceae; genus Capsicum; species Capsicum annuum. The sequence goes on from NW_025891228.1 coordinate 6,568, forward strand.
GACTTATCACAAACGTCGTCTCCCTTAGGCAAAATCCAGCCCCCACTTATGATATTTCTGATAATTTATGACAAGTGTCATGACTTATCATGAATGTCGTCAGCCTTAGGCAGAAATCAGCTACCAAGTGGCAACATTTGTGATGACTTTTCACAAATTTGACGACATTTCAGTCTTGGTCGTTAGCTAAGATTTTTAGCAATTTGGAAGTGGTTTCATAAGGTTATTTTGATCTATTACTTCACCTCACACAACTTATAAACCTCAAGGGACGTAGCTTTCTCTTATTTTTCTGTTGTTAAACATCTAATAAACCTTCTCTTACACTTTCAACCACAAGATTAGGGTTTTTATTAAAATCATCTCCCAAAAGCAAGATTCAAGCCCTTTTTCCAAGATAATCAAGAATTAAGTTTCCCAATCTAATAAATCTCCAGAAACTCATCAAACTTTCCTTTCTAAGGTATGCGTAGTGTTCATCCATAGATTCCTTTCATCCTTCGAGCTCAAAAATCATGTTTTAAATTATAAATTGTGATTTCCTTATTGTGTTATAACTATAAGCATGTTGATGATTGTTGATTGGATTCAAGGTTGTATCTTGATGTGTTTTTCATAAAGCATGTGAGTAGGTTAGTTGAAACCTATGACTTAATCCATGTTTTATGACTTAACAGTGCTTAAATGACAAGTCCATGTTCTATTTTTTATGTTTCCACATGAATTCCATGTTATTGATATGTGGTGTTGTTATGAGTTGTTGTTGTGATATGGAATGTCCATGATATT
>NW_025891229.1:0-5706 GCF_002878395.1 Capsicum annuum
AATAATAATAATAATAATAATAATAATAATGTTAAACTCAGTGATTCATCTTTAATATATGTGATAACTTAGAAACAGTGAAAATGGTAGTTCTCGTTAAGCTATCTTTTTTAAAAGGGATATCAAATGAGGTGGAATCGATGAGTCGGATTTTGGGTATATTGCAAATGCTCCTTTAGTTATATACCTCCTCCTATAGAATATCGGTAAAATATAACATAAAAAATCGATAAAAAAACAAATGAAATTTTCTTTAGACGTCATTTTTTCTATTCAAATTGTAACTGATAAGAGATTATAATTTCCTCATAGACCACACGCAAATATAATCTGTTACCACGTCATAGAAATTGTCTTGCAAATTGTAGTTTCGTATTAGACAATCAAAATTTTCTAGTTGCATTTAATTTTCTGAAAAAGAAACTGAGAATTTAATGACTAGTTCAAGGAAGTTTGTAATTGAAAAGTCATTTTTTTCAAATTTAATGTTGATGAATTTTTCTATGCTATTTGTTCTTTTCTTTCATATTTTTTACTAATCCAAGGCAGGCCACCTAACACAACATATACCTATAAATTCTATCAAAAAAGGAAGAGAAGAAACAGGGCCAAAATTAAAGAAATGAAGATTATTATAAGGATAAATTAAGCAAAAAAACAAAAATTTAAGAGACAAAAATACATAAAATTTCTTATCTTTTAAAATATTTCATAAAATCTCGTATTTTTTCTTTTCCTCTTGATAGATCTTATCATCTGCAATTTATAATTTGGTTCAATTTTTTCCCATCTCTACTAATCTTTTTTTTTCCTTAAAATTTTGATAGCTCTACTGTGTGCTTCATGTTGACAAACATTCATATTCTTTTGAAGAATCTTCATACTATAGGAGCTAAAAAATGTCATAGTTTCAGGCCGAACCATGAGAATGACAATGACCAATGCAATGGTCCACAGAATTAGATATCGAATTTGGCATTGATACATATATTTTTTGTTAAGATCAGTTTGTGAACACTCCCAATAATGACAAAACATGTTTAAATTATGGAGAAGGAAGAAAATTTTGAAAGTTGACTGATTTTGGGTATTTCAGAGATTCATTTAAAAGTGTAATGGTATACCACGATTTGCGCGTGATTTACTCCCCGTAATAATTGAAAACCAGTTACTTCCTTATTTAACTAACCATTCAGTTACAAATGTATCACAATGCATATGTATCAAGTAGGGGTGTACAGACCAAACCGTTAAGTCAAACCGAACAGACAAATCAAACCAAATCGAGAAAAAAATTGACTTATGATTTGGTTTGGTTGGTTTGGCATTAGAAAAAAAAATGACCATTCTTGGTTTGGTTTGGTGTTGACCAAAATAAAGTCAAACCGAACCCGAATCAAACTGACATAATATATATATATATATATATATATAATTATAATTCAAACTTTTTATACATAAAATATTAATTATAATCTACTTTTTCAACTAGTTTTGGTAATTTTTAATAATTTGAAAATAGATGTAGATATATATTCAGATTTGGGCCTTTAAGTTGTAATATTTGTCCATTAATTACTAATTAAATGATCCAAAACCCAATATAAATTTAAAATCTAAACTTTTCACTTTTCATCTCACTTTTTAGTTTCAAGAGAGTTTTTCGCTCCTTATTTTTTCATAATTGTGGTTTTTCATTAGCACATGATTGAAAATATATATTTGATCTAGTTTTCGATCACAATATAATTGTAAAAACTACAGATTATAAAAAAAAAGGCAAAAAAACAAAAAAAACGAAAGAACCAACTAAATCCTAAATCGAAAAAATTAATTTTATATTGGTTTGATTTGATTTATAATTTTAACAAACCGATATGATTGGTTTTTTTTTTTTTTAATAAAACTAAACCAACCCGACCTATGTACACCCCTACTATCAAGGCTAAAGATATGTATTACAAAATAAAAATCCGAAATATCTTATAATTTAACAAAATTATAATAAAAAGTGTCACACCCCATTAAAATTTTAAAATTTATGTAAGTTACCTTATTATAACTAGTATCATTGCATTACTAGTTATACAAGAAGTGACCATTTTTCATAATAGTTGTATGCACAAAGCCTCTCTCTCCATATATGTATAGGAACGTGGCCATTGCCATATTGGAAATTTAATAAAATTTTGTTGCTTTAAATGTCTTAGCATCAGACTGATTAAACATTATTCCCTTGATCAAGTTTTAAGTGTCGTTTTAGCTTATTTTACGTTTATTAAAAAAATTAATGCTTCCTCTGTTTCTTTTTAGTTGTCATATTTTGCTTTTTGAAAGTTAATATAAGTAATTCTTTAAAGTTAAATTTGATTTGATTAATTCGATATTTTAAAATTAAAATTTAGATATTCAAAAAATATACGAAAAGTACTATAAATTTGTACCTTTTTTTAATATCAATATGACGAAAAACTATATTTTAAAATGTCAATTAAAGTTTATATTGTTTGACTCTTAAAAGAAATTAAACTATATGACAATTAAAAACTAACGAATTAAGAAAGTAAATGTAAGGGATATTTTACTTAGTTATCCTTAGTTAATAAAAATAGATTGATTACAAATCTTACCTCTTGTTAACACTGTTTGAATTGTCTTGCAATTGTTTGACGTTTGTTCTTTCAACGTTTTTGAATAGTCAAATTAAAAAGAAAAAAAAAAGTTAAGTACGTACTATAGTCTATATATAACCCTATTTCCCAAACCTCCAACAATATATCCCAAAATTAAAGAAAGGAAGACAATTATAACTTGTATCATTGCATTACTTGTTATACAAGAAGTATCCATTTATCAAAATAACTTTACAAAGAAAGACTCTTTAGGTCTAGGAATGTGGCCACGGGCTGTTTCTGCCCAGCGGCGGAGGCCACGACAGCCTCCGCCAGCAACTAGGGCTGCAGAAACAGTTAGTCCACGCTGGCGTCCTGTATCAACTCCTCCATATTGACAATCATTTCTCTGGTCCGTCAGACTTGGTAGGTGTTTGAACATGCGATTTTATCTCGTAATTTGTAATTTCATCTCATGATTTTAAATCATGGATAAAATCCCAAATTCTCCCAAAAGCTTGTATCGTAAATTTCTTATGACGGTTTGAAATTTTTACAAGTTTATATATTGTCAAAAAAAAAAAAAAAAAAAGAACTCATCATTTTATATATCTACCAACCATTTATTTTATATGTAAACAAAAATTTATTGTTGATATTATAACATGCATGCTCGTTCACTATGACAAGTGCTTCCCAAATCTAGCTAGCGCTAGCTATATTTTGTTAACGTCATTTGAATTGTCTTGCAATTTCATTGATATTTGTGCTTTCAACATTTTTGAACGGTCGGACTAAAGGAAAAAAAGTCATGTACGTGTTGTAAATAACCCCATATATATTCCCAAAACCTCCAGCAATAAGAAACTAGTCCCAAATTTAAAGAAATGAAGATCATTATAACTTGTATCATTGCATTACTAGTTATACAAGAAGTGTCCATTTTTCAAAATAGTTGCAGAGACAACACCTCTATAGGTATAGGAATGTGGCCACTGGCTGTTTCTGCGCAGCAGCCTCGGCGGTCTCCACCACCACCAAGGCCCCCGGAAACGATTATTATATCTGTTCCTGAACCACCACGGGCACCACCATCGCTACCATATTGATGATCATTTCTATAGTAGTCCAATTTTAGGCTTTTATTTTTTGGCTATGTTTATATTTTCGCTAGGTATAGTCCAATAAATGGTCATCACAAATGTCATCAAACATAATTTCCCCTCGTATTTGCTACTCTCTGTGAAGGGAATGCAGCCTTGAAGTACCTAATAAAGTTGTTGTCATGTGATCACAAAGTCACAAATTTGAGCTATGAAAATATTCTCGGACAGAAATGCTAGGTATTCCTTCTCCGATCCAGACACTGTGCATAGCTTTAGTGCATCAAGATATCCATCTTTTGTTATTATTATTTGCCACTCTCTCTATACCATGGTATTCTTTTTATTTTTTTTTCAAATGATGTAATGACAAAAGTGCTTTTAGTTGCATATTGCATATAAATAAGCAAAACTATCTTTCCATACATTTGATTTATTGCGAACCGAACAAACTAATACAATTCAAAATTGAATATTATGTACCAAACCGAAGTAAATAGTAATCTAAAATTAGCAGTTTCATTGAATCCAAACTGTTCTTTTTTACAGCTGAAACAAATGCATAATAATTTCCTGCCAGTGTAAGGTGAGTATTAATTGATCAATGCGTACTGGAAAACAATTTTTTTTTTTTTTAAATTTTATTATATACCACTTATTTTGTTTTCTAGTTTAACCCATTTTATTTTTAGAAATAAACTAAAACATAATCAAATCGATCAGTACATGATAATTTTGATGTCTTACTGATTTGTTAAAATTTCACAAAAAAAGTATAACTAATAAATTATTGAATGCAATAAATCAAATAGATCGACTATGTTAAAAACTTAAAATTCAATCATAATTCTCAAATCCTAGATCAACCTCTAGATACTTGACAAGATCAAAAAATAAACTAGCCTCTCAAACTCGATTTTTGTACAAAATTTATGTGATTCGACTAATAAAATCTACATACCTTCTCATAGTAGTGACATTGTGGTGGTGAGCATGGTGATCATGGATAGCTTCCTGGTGGTGGCGGTGGTGGTGATGATGATAATGATGGTGATGGTGGAGGTGGAGGTACTAGCGCTAGCGGTGGTGATGGTGGAGGTGGTGGTACCAATGCTAGGGTTAATGGAGATGGTGGTGGTGATGGTGGAGTTAGTACTAGTGGTGGTGGTGTTTACCAATGTTCTACTATGATTTATAATATGATATGATATCACTACACTATAATGACACGTGTTTTTAGATGCGATGCTTACACAGTTTAATATATAGTATTGAGTATATATTATAATTAAGTTTTTGATGCAAATCTCATCATCATTCATTATAAAAAGAAATTTTACATTTTTAACTCAAGAAAAAGAGTCAAATTCATATGTGGGAAAACTTATTATAAATCCTTCATCCAAACTTAAGATGATCATGTACCACAACATAAATATGATTTTTAAGTTAACTTTGTTATTCAAATAACTAAAGTTCAATAATTCTCATCGAGATTGCTAGATCTCAACCACTGTACGATTTTTTTGCCCGGCGATTCCAATTTGCTGCGGCGAGTATGGTGTTGTAAGCTCCCTGTGAATTCCATTCTCATCACAAAATAAATTAAAATCATTAGATAAAAATTCACCACCACGATCTGTGCGAAGAGCTTTTATGTTGGAGCCTGTTTGCTTCTCCACGAGGGCCTTGAATTTCCAGAAATTCTCAAATGCTTCAGATTTGAACTTTAGAAAGTAAGTCCAGTTCATATGACTATAGTCATCAGAAAACAGAAAAAAGTACCAACTCCCACCTAATGACTAATTCAATCGGCCCACACAAGTCAGCGTGTACAAGTTCAAGACAACTACTAGACCTCCAAGATTGTCCTACTGGCAAGAATTTTCTACTTTGTTTTTCGAATATGCATCCTTCACATGACTCAAGATCACCCACTTTTGGTGAACCAATCACCATGTTTTTTCTAAGAAATAATCAGTCCATTAATG
>NW_025891230.1:0-6652 GCF_002878395.1 Capsicum annuum
ACCTCACTCTACATTTATCATGATGTTTTTAGTTGTTTTTAGTTGTATGCAAATAGAAATGTTTTATAATAAGGACTAAAAGTTTATCTGATTGATTTTAATACTTTGCAATTTTATGTAGCCAAGTGATGTGTCCAGTGGACCCATTTTGCCTATGGATGCAATGAGACCACGTGATGATTCTGATCCTAATGACGATCATTGATTTCATTGCAAATTATCTTGGATATTCAATTATGTCTTGGATGTACTTAATGTTTAAATTTGATTTTGAAGATACTACTTAATATTGAAAAATTGGAGTTTGAAGATGTTAATGTTGAATATTTAATTTTGAAGTTTAATGTTTAACGTATTTTTGACATGTTTTTCAATTACTATATTTAATTATTCAAGTTGTGTTAATGATATATGAATTGAACAAATATTGGATTGTAGATTATTTCTAAAGGTACGATTAAAATCGAGCTAAAATTAGAATCTATAATTAGTAATTGAAATTGATTAGCCCCATTATTTTTTTTTTAAAAGAAAAAAATAGCGGAGGTTTTAAACCGCCGCAACTTGTAACATTATTTTTTTTTAAATACAAATAGCGGAGGTTTAAAACCGCCGCAACTTGTAAATAAAAACCGCCGCAAATTATTTGTGGCGATCAGAAAAAACTGCCGCAACTTGATTGTGGCGGCTTGTATTGTGGGGTTTTTGGGAAACCCCAAAAATAAAATTTGCGGGGGTTGTAAAATTAACCACCACAATTTGACACATTTTTTGTAGTGTAAAACATATTAAAAATATAATTAATTATCGAATTTTATTTATGTCACATAAATTAAGATTAAAAAATATATATTGAGCACGTGCTGGCACGAGCCTTCGATACCTAGTAATTTAGATATGTATAGCTTGCAATTTCTTATCACCTTGCCTTCTTATTATAAATTTCTCTTTCATGATTTTCAAATTTTAGATTTGCCTAGAGTACTATTACATATTGTTTAAACTGTCAGCATCTACGCTATTCTAAGCAGCTAGGAGAATCCTTATTACCCAATTAAAAATATGCAGAAGACTTCTGTTTTTAAGAAAATACTGAATTAAATATAATAAAGTAAATTAAATATTAATAAATAATTTTTTTATAAAACTTCTTATAAGTGTCCTTCACTATCCCAAAACTTAGTCAGACATGTATAAGAGCTATCTACTACTGCATAGACTAACAATAAAATAAATACTATGAAAACTCTAATATCTGCCAGGATGAAAGTGCAGAAGTTAGTGTTGAATCTCGTCATCCATTCAGTAACTGCAAACTAACCTGTATCCAGTCTACACCCCAAGAAGGAACGTAGAAGAATAGGGTTAGTACAACCACACATGCTGATAGGCATCATCGCCTGACCGTGTTAGTCCATATAATCATAAAATAGAATTAAGAAAAATAAATCATGACATCTTGAATGAAATATAATTCAACTAAGGTCATAATAACACTATTACTTTACCTATATAACTTACATCATCCAACTACTCTTCCAACTCCATCAATATTATATTCACTACTAACATACTCTAGCCTTATTAATTCAGTCAATCAACCACAATCCAATGCTAATACATCACTATTCCTCTTTATTCACGTTATCTTTTTCATTACTCATATTCACAGGAACAAACCTATAATCATAGACAACCCACACTAAACTCTCTGGCTAACAACCAAATGCTCTCTTTTAATATTATATTAAAGAATGATAACTAGCCATTCTGGTAAGCTACGATTAAAACACGTATAAATGAAGCAAGTCAACCAACATATAAGTAAGTACAAAGTTTCACTTATTCAAATACATATCACACAATCCAATACCCAATGAATCAAAAATACAGTAATAATAGATCAAACAGTGCTCACAAACAAGCCACATAGCTATCGAGAGTATCAACCATACTGCAAACATCCACAGATTCAACACAAATATGTACACACATGCTATGGGATTTATTTTTACCCAAATAGTCATGACCTGCAGGGAACAATCTATGTTCATGTACCGTACCGGCATGGTACCCGACTCACCATGTACATATCCGTACCGGTGTGGTACCCGATCCATCATATACATATACGTACCAAGTGACGGACCCAAGATTTTCACCAAGTGAGTTCAATCTATAAAAAATAAAAATACTAAGAAGCGAACAAAAAAAAATTAATACTCAAAACATATTATTACAATTTTATTCTATGAATTTTTATTTCTTGAAACCTATTCATAATACAGCTCTCACAAGAGATAATATTAAATTTTTTTTTCACACAAGGCACCATACAAGTGGCGTATAATTTTTTTATTTTAATTTTTCAAAGGTCTTGGGGTTTGACGGGGAATAATGAAGATCGGGGATTACTTAGTATCATTTTTTTTAATTATAACAAAACAAAATTGGCCTATTGGCCCTTTGATTTGGAAAAAGAAAAAAAAGGGAGGGGGGGTGTAAATTGGGGATTATATTTAGTCGTAATGAACATTAAATATCCAAAAAATATGAGGGCAGCTAGCAGGTTTGAACCTGCGACGTTGGGGGATTAACAATTTGAACTCACTTTGCCACTAGGCTAGACACAACTTTTGTGCATGATGGGTTCAAATTAGCTATATAACTTTTCAATAAAACTGACTGAATATACTTATATACAGTGTGATTTTTTTACGAAGTGAGTTCATATGAACCCACATGAACCACTATGGATCCGCCCTTGTCCGTACCGGCGTGGTACCCGATCCAACATATACATATCTGTACCAGCATGATACCCGATTCAATATATACATATCCATACCGGACTGGTACCCGATCCATCATATATATATCCATACCGGCGTCGTACCCAATCCATCATATTCATGTCTATACCGATGTGGTACCCAATCCAACATATAGATATTCCTACCGACGTGGTACCCAATCCATCATATACATATACATACCAGCGTGGTACCTGATCCAATATATACATATCCGTACTGGCGTGGTACCCGATCCACCATAAACAAGTAATATCAATATAAAATTTACACTTCCTCACAGCATACAACACAATGTATCAAGTTTACAAGTACACTTAAAGTCATTAGACAATTCTATCAAGTAAATTTCAATAATCATTTATACACGCATCACAATCCGAATATCAATAATTTCAAGCATGTCCGAATACCAATCAACAAGTATCCAATTTAGGAGTATACACGCAATTAAGTCAAGTCTAAACTCCAATTAAACTGTAACCTACTATATACATTTTATTAAATTCACACTATCTTTCGAGACGCAATATGATGTACTAAATTTATAAATGTACTTAAAATCATAAAAAAATTCGATCAAGTTCTTTCATTTATCAATATTTTGACCCTCTCATCACGGGTATTATTTTAATAATTCATCACGATCATCAACAAGTCATTCATAGCATTAATACAAGGAGTTATCATTATCAAACAAGCCTTTCATAGGCACATTTCAATAAATCATTATTATCACCAATTTAGCCTCTCATGGGCATCCAATAGATAAAGTGTTTTTATCAATATCAAAATAAGAATATCATAAAATAAATCACAATTTAACACTTAAGCATGTAAATTACTATTGGAGTATTACTTACTCGTTAATTATTAAAATGTCACTACCTTTTCCATATAATACCATGGCCAAACATATCGACAGACCCTTCAACTTAACACCATCTTTCACTTTGACACATCAAGTGGACGTTGTTCACTTTTGGCACCTCAAGTAGCATACTAATGTGTCATTTTGACACTTTTTGCATAGCTGACAGCTCGCGTGTTTTTCACCCATTTCGGACACATTAGTACTTTTTTTTTATCTGATATGGCATCCAACTTGATCATAATAATAATATTTAATTACTTCCATTTATTTATACCCCTTCTTTAAATAAATAAAATAAAATTAACAAGAAATCTCCAAATGGAACTCTGATTTCTAGATTTTTGCTTCGACGAGGGTTATTTATGTCAACCACAATAACATCCATCAGTCAAACTGAATCTATGCTGATAAACATCAACAGTAAACCAACATGAAACAACAAAACACAGCAGGATATTACAGTTCAACCAAAATTCCTTCTATATGTGGTCTGAATATTTTATAATTTTTCCTTACATTCAATAATCTTCAGCAGCCACAACAAACATATACGTTGAAAGCCAAACGAGAGACTGGCAGAAATGCTTGGGCCTTTATGCCAAAAAGACTCTTTATCCAAACTATTTTGTCAAATACCCACAAGTTTTAAATCCTTTGCCAAATACCCACTTAATTCCACCTCACCACCAACTTTTCCAACTCAACAATTTCAACCCCAACCTTTATAATAATTCACTTTAACCCAATACTTCCAACTTAATAAATTCACCCACAAGTTTCTAATAATATACTTCAACCCACTCCATCATCCCCCACTATATATATAAAAATAATATCTAGGTTTCCAAAAATATTAAAAAAAATAATTCCAAAGGCTAAAAATAGAAAGTGGTTATTTTTTCCAACAAAAAGCTCCGATTCCGGCCACTTTTCCGGTGTTATTTTTCGGCGATCATCTGTAAATTAGTCCACAAACATCATAATCTTGTCCATTGCATCCATTGTTACCCTATTTGTTTTCTATCTTCTCAAACACACTTTTCACCATTGTTAAAAAGCTTTAAATCACTCACATTACTCAAAACCACTTTAGAAAGTGCATTACAGCAGCTCAGGTGACTCCAAGTTTATTTCTTTATTCCATAAACCCAACAATTATTGATTACAAGCAATATTTGTAATTTCAAGTATTTGTACGAAAATTTACGCAGTCATCGACCCGTCCTCGCCAGTCATCGACCGTGCATACAACATGACATAGACCATAAGCATAATCTATCGTTGACCAAAGATTCATTCTATGATGTCTATTGCAGAATTTGTTCTGGATTCTGGTGATTTCATGGGAGAATGGGTGGAGACTTCAAAATGTTGGAAATAGAGATCATTTACCAAGGTGACAATTCCCATTCCTGTTCACCACAACAGTTCGTACAACGAATTTGTTGCAAGCGTAATGCAGAGCGGGGATCTAGATTGTGCGCTGAGCGACGTGGTGATTAGTTATGTAATGAATTTGAGGGAAAAAAGTGAATCCTACGATCATAAATAGCGATGTACGTGTGCTGATGTACATAATAGATGCTGATGCAGATGGATTTAGGCTAATTTTGAGGATAAATGTGGTTGACAGGTCCTTTGAAGGACCACTGAATTCATCAGCACCTCCACCGCGGTGCCGGGCAGTCGACGATGATTTGATCGACGATGATTTGAATGATTATGAGAATGATGTCGATGATACAATTAATATGAAAGATTATTCTATGCATATGGAAAACTTTTCATTGGACTCGCAAGATGATGAAGAAGACCGTGAAACGGAATCACAAGCAGGACACTCCTTCACCGATGAAACTAATTTTTGTTGTAGTCAAACATTCACCGATAAAAAAGAGCTAAAAATGCAACTAGACGCAGCAGCGGCGAGGAAGTCTTTTGATTAGCACGAAATTGATGAAGGCACAATGCTTATCTCGTGGTTGTGGCTGGCTGTTACGGGCAAAAAAGTATGACACCTCAGACAGATTTTGCATATACAAGTATGTCAGGATGCACATGTGCGACATTGAAAACGCCACCCGCAGGCACAAAAAAGTCTCATCGGAATTGATTGCTTCAGTATGCGTAAATCATTTTCGGGATGGTAAAGGTCCAAGCATAAGAGAAATTTAAAGAATTGTATTTAAGGAGTTGCGTTGCAACGCAAGCTATTGGATGTGTTGGAAAGGAAGTGTAATTGCGAAGAACATCATTCGCGGGACACCGGAGCACGGATATGCTTGCTTGTCGATTTTTTCCCATATGGAGTTATTGAATCCCGGGTCTTCTTTCTCTATCATGGTAAATTGGATGAATGGATCATTCGTTTACTACTTCTTAGCATTCGGATCTTGCATACGAGGATATGCCCACATGAAAAAGGTAATTACCATCGATGTCACATATTTGTATGGCAAGTTGGGAGCGTTCTGCTGAGCGTCATTGTACGGGACACCAAAAATCATATATTTTTGATTGCCTTTTGTGTCGTCGATAAAGAGAACGATGCTTCTTGAACTTTCTTCTTTCAGAAGCTGAAGTCTATCATAGAACATGAAACAGATCTATGTGTCATCTCCGACAGGCACATTAGCATCGCCAATGCCTTCTCCCATGTATACAGTCGTGCACATCACGGACTTTGCATGAGGCACCTCGCTGAAAATCTTCGCGTAAATCAATTCTGCGGAGAACATCTTTATCTATTCTATGCCGCGACAAAGGCTTATTCCTTTGATGAGTTTAGCGATAATTTTGTGGAATTGAAGAGTAAATGCCCCGAGGTAGCTCATGTCCTTGAAAATGTTCTTGGTTTTGAAAAATGGAGTAGAGCACACTTTTCGGGCAATAGGTACAACGTGATGACCACAAACATCGCCGAGCCGCTCAACTCGATTTTGATGGATGAATGGGAGTACCCCGC
>NW_025891231.1:0-1026 GCF_002878395.1 Capsicum annuum
ATGATATTGTTACAACATCTCAAGGATAAAGCCATACAAAAGAATTACAAGGAGCAATTGTGCTTAGTTTGATTTGCCCATTTCGTTATATTGGCAAAAGAAGTCAACAAAGTCATAGAAGATGATTTGTTGGAACTTGCTGAGGATCTTGACAAATTCAACAATTATCCCTCGAGATATGACAGATACAAGTTGGCTGCCAAATATTTATTGACAAAGCTATCCCCAAGGACGATCACCTTGTACGGATTTCCTGGGGCTTTTATGGTAAATTTAATCATTATTTGTATACTCTTGCATTTGTTTATATTGAATAGTTATTATGACTTTTTTTGGTTTTCTTTCTATTTACATTTTTTAGGCTTGAGCATTTGAATTCATTCCTCCTCTCCGAAAGTAGGTCAAGGATTACTCAAATAAGGTTTCTTACTCAAGGATCCTTAGGTGGTTGGCTGCAAAGAGCAATACAAGAATTAAGGAGGTTGATCTCTTTAACCCTTTGAATGATATAGTAAGTCTTATTTCAAGTAAAATAATTTGACTAAAAGAAAGATATTGAAACCGATGATACATATGTTGCAATAGATTAGTAATCTATTGCAATTTATCTTAACAAATTACTAGTCTGGTGCAATAGATTAGTAATTTGTTGCGACAGATAAGTCATTTTTTGCAATAGATTACCCATTTGTTGCTTTGGTTCTTTGAACCTGACTTAACAAATTACCCATCTACTACAACTGATGCAACATATGGGTAATCTAAGGCAATAGAGGGTTAATCTGTTGCCATATATGAATCATCTGTTGCACTATAAAGATCATCTTTTGCATAAGTTGTCTGTGTTAACACATTACCCAACCAACTGCAAATTATTATTTGATTTAAACGTATTTATTCTTTTTTAGGTTATGCATCCATGGATCGTGCCTGCTAAGCAGGAGTTGGGAATGACTTCTTTTATTACTCTAGGCCTTGTTGATACAATATCAGACCCAATGTTAGAGTTAATAAAGAAGGAATTGG
>NW_025891232.1:0-3229 GCF_002878395.1 Capsicum annuum
ACACATCAGAGGGGAGAGAAGAGGGAACTGAATATTGGATACATTTCATTCTCGCCTCTTTCGCTTTCTTCTCTGAATATCTTTCCCACTCTTTTCTCTTCTCTTCGATCTCTCTCTAAATTCGCTCCTCATCTCATTCTACGGGTATCGTGATTAGGGTGAATCATTCAATTATTATCCATTAATTGTAGTTTCCAATACCTTGTTTTAGAGTTCTATTTGTCTATTTTTCCATTTATCAGAAAATTCCCAAAATAGTATTGTGTCGTTAATTTCTGCAATTCAGTTTTAGATCTCAGTTGAAATCATAACAATTGGTATCAGAGCCAGGTTTCTGTCTCGACTGTGGGTAGTAATTCAAAGAAAATGTTTGCGGAATTGACTTTGGTTGAATTGATTGAACGAAAGAATGCAAATAAAATGACCCCTATGGATGGAATGTCAAGAATAGTTGTGAATGTTAAACAATTGCAGAGGTGGTGTGAGGATTGCATATGTAGTGTTGACTGCCAATGCAACTCTTGCGTCTATAGGTGTGTAGGCAGTGTTGACAGCCAATGCTGCTTTTGTCTTGATGTCTGTTTGGGGGAAATGAATGAAGAGGACAAGCAAGCTGAGGTGGTTTCAGATGACCATGAAATGGCTGAACTGCTGAGGATTGAAAATACCAGTAAAGTTGATTCAAAACATAATGCAAACCAGATGTTTGACGAATGTCCTTAATGGGTTGAATCTGAAGTTCTAGTTGAAGTCCACTCCATCCCCAATACGACCACCACGGAAACCGAGATCGTGAACTCACATCTGAATTCACAACTTTATGTTCTTGTTGAAGATACAATATCGAAATTGATGGGTTGCAATAATTTGTCCAGCGCTTCTAGTGTCATGACCCACCTTGAGTCTGCACCTTGGTTGATTTCAATTGAGGTACTTATATTTAAAAATACGGGACAGAAGCTTGACATGGAGCTTGGTGACAAGCTATCTGATATGAAGCTGGAGAGGGATATTTTTGTAGAAGTTTGTGGTCCTCATACAACTTTTGGTCTTCCACATGCTTTGGGTTTATACATTTGTTATTGGGTTGATACTGGGCAGGTTTGCTGGGCTTACCTTGATGGGGTAAAGTCAATTGCTATGAAATCAGAGGATTGGGACGAGAATGAATCAGCAATAATTGAAACTAAAGGTGCTGAAGTTCCTCGACCAAGGGATAAACGTAGTGAGGGTGTATGTCTCACGGAAAAGTGCAGTGAATGGACTGATGGTATCACAGTTGAGGCATGGGAGAATACCACCAAAATTGTTTCTATTGAAGCCACACCAGAGCAGTCAAAAAATACAAAGCAAGAGAAAATATAGATATGGAGGCACCGTCGACACCTTTACAAAATCAAAAAATGGCAGAAATGAAGGTTAGCATGTCTACTATAAACATTGAAATAACAGGTAGTGGCATGCTGGAGATTGCAATTTTCAGAAGAATGGGAACTGAAATCCTTCAACTAACTGTTGCAATATCATTATGTTTTGGTCCTGGAGGTTCTAACAGGTTCATAGTAGAAGATGTAGTTGTTTTACATTGTTATGGATT
Source organism: Capsicum annuum (assembly GCF_002878395.1). Lineage (NCBI taxonomy): Eukaryota > Viridiplantae > Streptophyta > Magnoliopsida > Solanales > Solanaceae > Capsicum > Capsicum annuum. The sequence goes on from NW_025891232.1 coordinate 1,598, forward strand.
TCATGATAAAAGAATTCAAAATGGAAAAATCTTCTGAGTGGGTGGGGAGTTCAAGAAGAAAATTCAGCTTGTCCATGGAAATTCGACAATTGCATTGCTCCCAGCGAATACAACAAACACTGGAGATGTGGGAAGCTTAACTGGTAGATTCTTATTAGCTGATGTAGTTTTCAGGCAGGAAACTATTATTATTGAAGGTTGTGGAACTTCTGTAATGTGCATTCCTACTCTAATTTTGTTGCATAATTCCATGGTCTCAAGGGTTACTGTGTATGTTGTCCTGTGCATATCCCAAAGCTTTAAGGCAATGCTAATTGTAAACGTGGATCACAAGGGTGTGTTGTATAACCAGATTGTTGGACTGATGCAACAGTGTATTCCAAAGACTAGGAGAGTTCTTATGATGCATAATTTCTTATCATTGCTGTTTGATACCGGTGGAACCCTCCTAAAATATCATGCCAGAGGTACTGTTTTTGACGCATCATGTTTCAGCTATAAGGAACTTATTAAGTTCGGATTTATGTTGTTATATGCTGGTTCTCAAAATCAGTCACTGAGTTGTGTCACGATGAGGGAATTTGAGATGTAGTGTCAGTTAAAGAGATTGACTGGATCAAATATTGCTGCAATCTGCGAGGTGTCAGAAAATGCATTTTGGTGCTACTCAAGCAGGTTACTAACACCTTTCCACAGCTCATAATGACTATTGAGAAGCATTCTTATGGTGATAAAGCTGATACTGGAGGCAAGAAAGCAAAAGTTGTAGGCATGAATACTAGTGTTGTCCCAAAAATCGATGTTGAGTTTTGGAGGGAGCACAAAAGGGATTTAATTGGGGGGAAGATCAAGAATTGCTTGGGATAGGGCTAACAGAACTTTATGTTCTACTGCTTAAACCACTACTGAAGTGGATTCCTTGTTTAAGGTAGAACTTTGTGCTATTATTACTCGAGCTCAATTTGAGGAGTTATGGATGAGCATGTTCTTTAAGAGTGTGGGGCCTGTGGGGAAGTGTTTGAATGAGGCCAAGGTAGATAATGTTCAAATACAGGAAGTGGTTCTCGTTAGCAAATCAACTAGAATCCCAATAATTCAGCATCTCTTAAAAGATTACTTCGATGAGAAGAAGCTCTACACGAGTATAAATCAGGATGATAGTATGGCTTGTGATACAACAGTTCTAGACGCAATCCTGATTGGTAATGGAGATGAAAATGTTCAAGAATTGCTAGTGGTTGATGTCTCCTTATTAGATCTTGGTGTTGAAACTGTTGGCAGGACGATAATTGTGTTAATTTCCAGAAATGCTACAAATTCAGCCATGGAAGAGCAAACTTTCCCAACCTACTCAGATCATCAGCGTGAAAATGTTCCAATTGAAGAGCTCAGCCGTTTGAATTACTGTAATTGGCATTGGCATTTCTATGGATGTTCAATTCAACCTGTCATCCAAGCAAGGTTCAACGGTCCCTCAAACTAAATTCCACATACTGATTCTAATGCTTGAGGACAAGGATCAATTGAAGGAGGGTATGTTATGAGCTCAATAATAGTCGACCAAATGTAGTTGTTTGGATTCGAAGTCGGGAATAGAAAGCAAACAGATAAATGCGAGATTGAGAATAAATG
>NW_025891233.1:0-5516 GCF_002878395.1 Capsicum annuum
CTTATGAAGAGATTCCAGTCAAAATCCTTAACTATCAGACTCATAAACTGAGGAATAAAAAAGACCCTCTAGTCAAAGTTCTTAGGCGAAATCAGTCCATTGAGGGAGATAATTTAAAATAAAAAGAAGACATGCGATTCAAGAACTCTCACCTCTTCTCCACAAATGAGAGTTAATTTTGGAATTTTTTTGTCTTGTAAATAAGGGTTTAGGATGAAACAACACATTATATAGTAAGGGAACTTAAGGGTTTTATGGAGGGAAATGACTATAGATCCCTTGACTCAAAACCTAAAAAGTGGCCTTCTAGGTGGGTATGACTCACTTGAGTCAATCCTACCCTAGGTTATGATTGGTACCCTAACTCTTACCCTAGGATTCACCGAAGCCTCATACACTAGTTATGGTATGACTACACCACCTAGAATTATATCCAAAGTGTACGACTTATTTCCTTAACCATACCCCTAACTCATACCAAAAATAGCCCATGCAAGTTTAAGGCAACACTCTATATGACTAGGTTTAGTAAGACCCATAACCTATTTTATGATTGTGTCAAGGATAACTCATACCTAGGATAGTGAGTAACCCCAACCACACTTCCTAGGGTACGAGAGGGGGTCACCAAGTCATATTTATAGGGTGCGACTAGTACCCTATGTCGTACCAAGTCCAATGACTTGAAATAAGGAATTTTTCTCATCGTTCAAAGCCTAGTTATTTTAGATAGGTGCTCCTCTAGTGGTCATGTCTAACATTTATTTTTATTTCTCTAAGCTAGCTTTGATAGTATTTTTTCAGGCATCCATTTCTTCCATAGTGAGTGCACAAGGATTTTTATGCTTTGTTTTTTAAAGTTTTATCAACCTTGCCATGTGACAAAGATGAATGGGTTTTTTGTAGTTACCTAAGGTCCTTACAATTATTTACTATTTGACCAATTTGGTTAGAAATGATTTTTGAGGATGAATTCCACTGAAGGGATTTTTTGAGTTCTTCCTTTATACGGTCACGGTCAAGAATAGGTATCCGCTACCTAGGAAAGATGACTTGTTTGACCAACTTCAGGGTGCCAGCTATTTTTCCAAGATAGACCTTAGATCAGGCTATCATCAGCTCAGAGTTAGAGGATGTGACATTCTGAAGACAGTTTTTCATACTCTGTACGATCACTTTGAATTTCTACTCATGTCCTTTAGTCTTACCAATGCCCCTACAACTTTCATGGACTTAATGAACCAGGTGTTCAAGAAGTACTTGGACATATTCTTTATAGTCTTCATAGATGATATTCTGTTCTATTCTCGCACAGAGCGTGATCATTCAAACTAACTCATAATTGTTCTTCAGACTCTCAGGGAGCACCAGTTGTTCGTCAAGTTCAGTAAGTGAGAATTTTTGCTAAGATCATTAGCATTCCTTAGCCCTATTATTTTTGGTGATGGCATTAGAGTAGATCCTCAGAAAAGCCAAGTGGTAAGAAACTGGCCTCACCCTATATCTCCATCAGATATCTGGAGTTTAATGGGTTTGGATAGCTATTACCGATAGGTTTTTAAGGGATTTTATTCTATTGCATCTCCTATGTCCATATTGACTCAGAAGAAGGTTAAGTTTTAGTGTTCAAAACCTCATGAGAAGAGTTTTCAGGAGTTGAAGACTCGACTCACCTCAGATCCAGTTTTAGCACTTCCCGAAGGTTTCGATGGATTCGTAGTATATTATGATTCATACCGAATAGTTTTAGGTTGTGTGATCATGTATCAGGGCAGAGTCATAGCTTATGCCTCCAAACAGTTAAAGCCCCATGAGAAGAATTATCCTACTTATGACCTTGAGTTAGTAGCAGTTGTCTTTGCCTTAAAGATTTGGTGGTATTATCTTTATGGTGTTCATGTAGATATCTTCATAGATCATTAGAGCCTTCAGTATGTCTTTTCCTAGAAAGATCTCAATCTTCATTAGAGAAGGTGGTTAGAGCTCTTGAAGGATTATGACATGAGTATCCTTTATCATCCTGGCAAGGCCAATGTAGTGGCCGACGTACTCACCAGACTGTCCATGGGCAGTGTTTCCCATGTTGAGGATAGTAAGAAAAAATTAGCTCAGGAAATTCATCATCTTTCCAGACTAGGCGTTCTCTTAATCGACTCTTTAGAGGGTAGTGTATGTGTTCAGACTAGTTTAGAGTCATCTCTAGTTTCCAAGGTAAAAGAGAAGCAAGACAGGGATCCTAGCCTTGTCAAGCTAAAAGAGTCAGTTTTAAGTTAGGAAGCAGAGGTTTTATCCCAAGAGGGAGATGGTGTTCTTCGTTTTTAGGGTCGTCTGTGTGTTCCTGGTGTAGATGACTTGAGGCAGCGAATTCTTGAAGAAGCGCATGGTGTGCGATACTCTATTTATCCAAGGGACCACTAAGATGTACTATGGCTTGCGGGAGATCCATTGGTGGAGTGGGATGAAGAGGGACGTTGCAGAGTTTGTGCCTAAGTGCTCTACATGCTATCTAGTTAAGGTAGAGCACCAAAAACCTATTGGTTCCATACAGGAGTTCATTATTCCTACTTGGAAGTGGGAAGAAGTGAACATGGACTTCGTGAAGGGTTTGGCTAGAACACGTCATCAGTATAATTTAGTTTGGGTCATTATAGATAGAATGACTAAGTCAGCTCATTTTCTTCCAGTTCGTACCTCTTACTCAGCCGAGGATTATGCCAAACTCTATATCAAGGAGTTGGTTAGATTACACGTTGTTCCACTATCTATCAACTCAGATAGAGGTACCCAGTTCACCTCTCACTTCTGGAAAGCATTCCAAAGGGTCTTGGTACCCAAGTTCATCTCAGTTTAGTATTTCATCCTCAAACAGATGGTCAAGTAGAAAGGACTATTCAGACTCTAGAAGATATACTAAAGACGTATGCAATTGATTTCAAGGAAAATTGGGATGACCACTTGCCTTTGATTGAGTTCTCATACAACAACAACTATCACTCCATTATTCAGATGGCTTCATTCAAAGCTCTTTATGGTAGGAGATATAGGTTTCTAATCAGTTGGTTCAAAGTTAGTGAGACCACAATCATAGGTCCTGACTTAGTATTCGATGCATTAGAGAAAGTTCAGTTGGTCAGAGAAAGAATCTGGGCTGCTCAAAGCCGACAGAAGTCTTATGCGGATATTCGTAGAAAGGATCTCAAATTCTAGGTCGATAACTATGTCTATCTCAAGATCTCTCCATGAAAGAACTGGAGAGATTCGGCAATAAGGTAAAGCTCAGTCCCCGATATGTCGGTCCCTTCAGGATTCTTAGTCGCTTCGACAAGGTAGCTTATGAGCTCAAATTTTCTTCAGATCTAGCCTCAGTCCATCCAGTCTTCCATGTCTCTCTGCTCAAGAAGTGCATAGGTGACCCAGTAATTGTAGTCCCTATTTAGAGCATTGACATTCAGAATAGGCTCTCTTATGAAGAGATTCCAGTTGAAATCCTCAACTATCAAACTCGTAGGCTGAGGAACAAAAAGTCCTTCCAGTCAAGGTTCTTTGGCTGAATCAGTCTATAAAGGGAGCTACTTGGGAAGCAGAAGCATACATGCAAACCAAGTACCCTCATATTTTCTCTTCTAATTAAGACTTAGCTTGAGGTAACCATTTTCCTTAAGCTTATTCCGTTACATTTTCAAAATTCCTGTATAAAATTGGTATTAAGTATCAGTGCATAGCTATATGCATTCATGAGTTCAGATTATCAGTCATGCATATGATATGAATGTTTAGTTGGGCTATATTCAGTTTAGAATTCAATTCAGTCCTAAAATCATGTGCCAGTTGAGCATGATCAGTGTATGCATCATTTTATCTTTTCTCCCCTATCAAGCAGTCATCATTCGAGGACGAATGTTTCCAAAGGGGAGATATTGTAATATCCCAAAAAATCCAAACCAATATTAGATCCATGTACCAAGATCATGCATAGTACATCAAGGCTCTTTTATAGTTTTATGAGTAAGTTAGATGTATATTAAGGTTTCAAATAACTCCCAGCTATTAGATGAATCAAAACATTCCTTATCGATTGAATTCCTTAGAAGGATATTGGTATAGTGAACTTCAAAGGAGTATATCTCTTATTATACTTGGAATTTTTGAGCTCATGACCTATCCACAGATACATAATTGAATTATCTTTCCAACGATTCCATTTTTTCCTAAATCCGATATCGGAGAAAAGAGTTATTCCTATTTTACTCCAACATGTCAGGCTAGAAACAGTGTAACGACATTCGTGGTCGCTTACTACATTTGTGACACCCTACCACGAAGGTCATCAACCTTAGGCAGAAACCAGATCTTAAGTAATGACATTCGTGGTAGCTTACCACATTTGTCATGCCCTATCAAAAAGGTCGTTAGCCTTAGGCAGAATCCAGCTCCTATGCGACGACATTCGTTGTAGCTTACCACATTTGTGATGGCCTACCACAAAGGTCATCAGCCTTAGGCAGAAACCAGCTCCTAAGTGACGACATTCATGGTAGCTTACCATAGTTGTGACACCTTACCATGAAGGTTGTCAGACTTAGGCAGAAACCATCAATTTCAGATCCTGTGTGACGATATTTTTTACGGCTAACCATATTTTTGACGCCTTGTAACAAATGTCATCAGCTATGATTTTCAGCAACTGAAAATTTATTTCATGAGGGTATTTTTGTCATTTACTTCATTTTCCATGACTTATAACCCTAAAGAGTCATAATTTTTCCTATTTTTCTTCAGTTAAGTATCTTAAAAACCCTCTCTTACACTCTCAACCACAAGATTTACGTTTTCTGTCAAGGGCAATCCTAAGGAATTCTTCGAGAACCTTCATAAACATTAGATCTCTTTCAAGATTCAATCACTAAGGTATGCGTAGTGTTCATCTATGGATCCAATTCATTCATAGAGCTCAAGAACCATGTTTTAAATATTATTTTGTAAACTCTTTGTGGTGATATGAGTATGAACATATTGACGATTGTTGTTTAAGTTTCAATGTGATGTATAAAGGTATTCTCATGGAATATATATGTTTGTTAATTGGAAACCATGAACTTTAGGTGGTTTAATATGGTGCAAGTATGAAATCCACCAAAGCCTTAAAGAATGCATGCAAGGTGTTTGATAAAATGCTTAGGATGCTAGAAATTCATGTTTGTATGGTTCTATAATGTCTAAATGACAAGTTAATGTTAGATATACACTTAAATATGAATTCCATGCTTTTGATGTGTTGCTATTATGGTGTTATGAAGCATGCAAGATAATGGAGATATACAATATGTACACGAAATAAATCCATACATTCCCCACAATGTTTAAGATGTTGAATAACTAGATGAGCTATGATATCCCGAACTTATGATATTATGAATTGTGGACTCAAATCTTGTGATCAAGTCATTTCATGTCTATTAGTTTCCTTCTATTGAGTCCTGGGGGTATTCATACTTGAAAAACAAAGCTGTGTCCCT
>NW_025891233.1:8516-11174 GCF_002878395.1 Capsicum annuum
GAGCTATGTTATGTTGTCACGATAATCTAAGTCAAGCTATAATCTAGAGAACTCAGTCAGTCATCTGACTCAAGAAACCTCATAAATCTTATGATCTCAGTTATCTCTCAGATAATATTACTACTCCATCAGTCAACAGAATTTAATAAGTTCCACTTATGTACAGTCAGTTAAATCATGTTCAGTCTCTTCAGATGGGAGTAGGAGTTAGTACCGAGTGAACCCAAGGATGGGAACTCACCTGTATATGAGGGTGTGATTCTTAGCAGTCATCCTTGCATTCCAAAACTTTGTAGCCAGCATAGGTTGAGACATCACAACTTGTTATATGAGGGTAGATAAGGTGGCATAACCTATTATATGAGGGTTCCCATCGTTCTAACTAGAGTTACCTGCTATTGAGGGTTGCTCACATGTCCTTACCAGTGGTGCGGTATTGACACCCTTCCAGTCAGGGCAGAAATTGGACCCCATCTTAGCCATAATGGCACATATGGGGCATGTCGGTTATACAACTACCTCCCACAGTTTTAGACTCAGTCTCAGTAAAAGAACTCAGATAGTTCTTTAGATATCAGTATACCAGCACTGTCAAATACAGTTTAATTCAATTAAAGTGCGGAACTCAGATAGTTCCATTAGATTTAAAACTTTCAGATACAGTCGCCCATGTTATTAGAACTACAGTTTTAGCCATATCAGTTATCAGTAAACCATGTATTAGCGTACAGATCTAGCTATCACATACTCACAATCTTAGTTACTATGTATGTATGTTTATACTATCACGTTCATATCAGTTAGTCAATTAGCATTGTACATGCATGTAAACCCCTTTGCATTAGCCTTCCTCACTCGTATACTCAGTATTCTAGTTGTACCGATGTATTTGCGCTATGGTGCTTTCTTTCATATTACACCATAGGTTCAGAGACATGAGCTCCAGATCAGCAGTAGCATCCAGCCACAGAGTTGCAGTGAGTCCTCATCCATTAGAGGGCGAGATTATTTTATTTTATTTATTATTTCAGCTTACTTTTGCTAGACGGAGTTAGTTGTATTCAACTCCTTATTCAGACAGTACTTAGAGGCTTTCAGATTCAGTATTCAGGTTTAGTTTAGATTTGATTCAATTTTTAGTTGTTTTGGGTATCTTCCACCCAAATAGATATTGTGTCTTGACAGATCTTTATTTAGTTAAACCTTATGGCCTACATAGTCTTGTTTTCCACATAATTACATTATATATGCAGTGTACAGGTATAGATATCAGTCATGTGTTAGCTTGTGGTCCCTCGGGGTCATGAGCACTGTGTATTATTTTGATTCAGAAAATTAGGGCGTTATAATATCTAGAAGAACATCAATTTCGAAATCAATTTCCGTTTTATGTGGAACTCTGGGAATATATTTGGGAAACATATCTTGGAATTCGCATGCTGCTGATACTAATTCAAGAGTAGGGTTTCTGAATTAGAGTTCTGGACTCAAATGATAGGGTTGACACGTCACTTTGATATCATCTTTCTAGCCCGAAGGTAAGAAATAAGTTTACCCCAAGTTTTGAAGTACTACCCTTCCACTCTATGATGGGTTCATTCAGAAACTGAAACTGGAAAATTTTGTTTCTACAGTCGACTGAGGCATAGCAGGAATGAAGCCAATCCATACCAAGAATGACATCGAAATATGTCATCTTTAATTCAACTAAATCTGCTAAAGTAACTTTCTGAGATATCATAACTGGACAATTCTTGTATACCTACTAGGATATGATAGATTTATCATCTGGGATAGTATACCCCCATACCCAATATCAGAGGCATCGGTTTTGACTATCATGAAGGCTTCAGGGTTAGGAATGCCTAGACACGGAAGATTCTTGACCAAGTTTTTGATTTGGATGACTGCATTGGTTTGGTCAATACTCCAAGGAACTGGGATTTTCTTAAGTCTTTTGAAAAGAGGCTCACAGACCTGCCTAATATGAGGGATAAAATCGGCAACATAATTGAGACTTCCTAAAAATCTCTGGAGCTGCGTTTTATCGGTAATTTCATTAGGGAACTTAGAGAAGAACTCAATGGCTTGGCAAATAGGTTTATATCTACCTTGGTAAAGATCGTGTCCCAAGAATCTGATGGACGTTTGGAAGAGTTTCATCTTTTTGGCACTAACAACCAAGCCATTAAATTTAACAATCTTAAAGAAAGTATTTAAATGTTTAAAATGAGAATCAATGTTCTCCGAGAAAATGAGCACATCATCAATATAAACAATTGACATATAAGTATATGGATTGAAAATATTGTTCATAATATTTTGAAATTCTGAGGGAGCATTTTTGAGACCGAAGGGCAAAACATTCCATTCATAATGCCCAAAAGGGACATTGAATGCTGTTTTGTATTTATCCTTTTCAGCTATTTGAATCTGCCAGAATCCTGACTTCATATCAAATTTACTGTAAAGGTTGGCCTTGAAAGTCCCTTTTAGAAGATCCCTTTTGTTAGGGATAGGATGCCTGATCCATTTTAAGACGGCATTCAAAGGCTTGTAATTTATGACAAGTCTAGGGGTGCCGCGCTCCTTTTCTGCACTGTTATTGACATAAAAGGCAGAGCAACTCCAAGGAGAGTTAGAGTTTCTAATAATACC
>NW_025891234.1:0-3621 GCF_002878395.1 Capsicum annuum
AATTACAATTCAACTCTCTGAAGTGATTGTGTCCAATAGTCATCAAAACCTAGTATCTCCATCATCTATTATTCTTAAGCTTAACCCTAGTACATAGAAGAAACCCTAAGTTTTAAACTCTCAATTATACAAAATTTATCATAATTTCATAATTAGTTTATACACAATCATGTCGAGGAGTCTACAGAATAATAAACCGATACGAAAGTACAAATGAAACATGAAAGCAAACCGTCAAAGTGAGAAGAATAAACATTAGAAAGTTCTAGAAGAGCATTTTCATAAAGATCAAGGTTGTTGAGTTCAAGCACAAGTTGTTTAGCAGACTGCATTTTGCAATCCTTTTTAGCCGAAGCTCCGACACCGGGAGAAGACGACGACACTACTCCACCTTCGACACCCCCGAAGCTTCACCTCTGATGCCAATTGAGAGAGATTGAGGTAAGTTTGTCATTCTTAAAGCCTCAATCGGATGTTTTTATCTATCTTTTTTCCCTTTCGTTTTCTGTACTGCTATTCTCCATTTATACTTTCTTCTATTTCGAACAAAATAAAGATGAAATTCACTGTTTGATTAAGAATTGCAGCACCATCAATGATGAAAACTTGACATTCATGTGAAGCCAAATAACTTTGCTTCAGTCATTTGATCTAGGCGGCAAAGTTACAAATTTTGTTATTTATATTTATGACTATATTAATTTCTATGAACATGAGAGGATGATCTATCAAGCAAAGTGGTATCCATTAAATATCTATAGAGAGTGTATAGAATAAGACATTTAAAAAAAATTCAGGTGAATCCACCTAGAGATGGCACTGGTCAGATATTGACCTCTGCCTCATATATTAAGTTAGAATGTCACTTAAGCACATGTTTTTTCGCTAGCCTTTTCATGCAACCTGACCTATGCAATATATTCCATGCTCGACATCATTGGGAATTTCTACGATTTTAGCTTTGACAAACTAGGCTAGTTCTTCCGCAATCCTTTTATAAATTTATCGGAAGCGATAAAGTACATAAATCAAGAGTTTCGTTTATGAATAAATGCCAGGAGAGATACAACAATATGACATAGTATTTTCTCATACTCTAATAAGTTGCTCAAACTTTCCAAAATTGTTGCCAAGTTTGTGTCGGAACCTTTAAAAATGCACTACTTTTGAAGGATCCAACAAGCACCCAATAGATATTTTTGAAGAGTCTGAGCAACACAGCAATCTAAAACAATTCAGAAGCTACTCAATTATTTTGAATTCAACTACTATGTCGTGCAGCTAATTCAACTACTATGCCATGTATCTAAATTTATTTTGTCATTTAAATGAACGTTGTATCTATTTTTAAAGTGAAAATACTAAAATGGCAGCTAGTGCACTAAAGCTCCCACTACGCCCCACTACAAGGGTGTATTGTACGTAACCTTACTTTGCATTTATGCCATAGGTTGTTCCCAAGGCTTGAACTCATAGCTACCTCGTCACATGGAAGCAACTTCACCAGTTACTCCAAGGCTCCCTTCTTGATGCGAAAACACTATTTCCCATATTTTGTTTTTTCATATCATAAATACAAAATAACAAAATTTCTAACTTCATCATCTAGGTTATCTAGGAACACAAATGGCGCAAGCAAAGTTATTTCATCATTAACTGTGCAGAATTTCGTACATTTGTTTTGTTTATTTCGAACATATAGAAAGCTGAAGGAAAGCATTGATTGAAGACGTTAAAATGACAAATTTACCTCAATGTCTCTCAATCGACATCAACATCGGATGCTTCAGTAGCGTAGCATCATCGATTGTCTGCTGATGGCTGCTGATGGCGAAGCTCCGATTAATAAGGATCGCCAAAATGCAATCTGCTGAACAGCTTGTAATTTTTGTAATTTTTATACATCAAGTGAGTAAGAGATTCTTCTAGAAGCTTCGTGTTGTTGAATTTATACTTGAATAATTGTTCTACTTCTACTGCCTTTATTGATGTCGCCGTGTTGATAATTTCTACCACCGGAGATGGAGGAAACCTAATTGCATCGGTCATCGTCGAGCAATTTTTCGGCGCTTTATTAATGTGGCCGTGTTGATAATTTCTATCACCGGCGATGGCGGAACCCTAATTGCATCGGTCATCACCGAGCAATTTTCCGGCGAGCTGAGATGAATGAGAAAAAAGTGAAAATGCCAAATAACTATCCATAATTTAGCCTTATTTATATACTCCTCCCATAGTGGTCGACTTGACGGACGATTTAACAAAAAAAATATAATAAATTATTTATTTATTGAATATAATAAATTTCATATTTTTGAAAAATATATTAGGTAATAAAGGTTCATTTGGCCATGAAAATAACATATTTTTAGAATTGGAGTTGATATTGTATTCGATTATGAATATAAATTAAAGTTATTTTTGAAATGTTGTGAGAAAAATAACAATAAAAAATATCACATTTTTTAAAATATTTTTCACTAATGTAAAATAATTTTTATGATCAAACACTACCATTTTCATTTTTTCCACCAAATTAAAATAAAATTTTGAAAAAAAGAAAGGTGAAAAGATTCTCATGATCAAACGTCTACTATACTCACTCCGTCCTGCAATAGTTCTCGACGTAGCACACATCTTAACGAATGATAAATAATAAAGGTAATTTTATTATATCAATCTTTTGAATATAATAAATTTCATACTTTGAAAAATGCATTAGATAATGAATAATATTTAATAACATGTGTAAAATGAGTAAAACATGATGAATTATTCATTGCTTTTTATTAAACTAAACAAGTATTATTGAATATCTATATTTAGTATAATTGACAAATAAAAATAAACGGAGAAAATTCATCCCTTTTCGACTTTCTTTTTCTTTTATTTCTTTCGATAAAATGCTAATTGAGCCAAATAATTTCTTATTTCTTTTTTGTACATATTAACGCTCATTATGAAGAAAACATGCTCTTTAACTTGGTTTCAGCTTCCATTTATGCATACGCAAAACAAGTAGGTACATGTTTCCTATGAGGCGTCCTATAAGACCAATTTACGTCCTATGCTGTGTCTTATATGATCAATTTGCATCCGATGTGGCGTCTTAGGTTATGCCGCATAAGGTGTGTGTTACTCTCGTTAAACGTTATTAAAAAGTTAAATGTCTACTTGAACACATCAAAAATTGAAAGGCGTTGATACCAATTGTGGCCAAGTTAAAAGATATGTCTATGTATTATGCCAAACCTAAACTACGATTTTTCGTGTTTTTCATTCATTTACCTTAAAGAACATGAAATAGTTGCACTCAAGGGTGTGACCTAATGGTTCAATGATGTTGGGATGAGCACCATTAGGTCACAGTAGGTGTTTTCTTCCCATTTGTTCTAGCTTTGATGGACAGAGTTACCTGATACATGTTGCTGGTGGGAAATGACAAGTATCCCATAGATTTAGTCGAGGTGCGCGCAAACTTGCCCAAACGCCACAATTATAAGGAAAAAAAAAACATGAAATATTCACTCAAGGTAAATTTGTTAATCAAGATTTAGACTACTAGCATAAACTTACCCAACAGTTTTTGCCTTCACTAAAATTTAAACACAAAATGTTATT
>NW_025891235.1:0-10515 GCF_002878395.1 Capsicum annuum
AATATCAATTTGATGTAGATTTAATATCAGGCCTTGAATACTGTAACTAAGCCAGTCGTGGACAACGCAATAGGTGGGTCATTCATGGACCTCACCTTCCCCGAATCAGCTGACATGCTTGACCGTATGATAAAACAAAGTAGAGCTTCGCATATCGGGGATTCTAAAGTACCAAGCTCCTCTGTATCTATAGGGATGACTATAGAACAGAGGTAAAGAGAAAAAGAGCATGACCAAGATATGGCTCACATGAAGACACAGATGGATCTTCTCACCAAATATTTATTATCAGAAAAGACAGAAAAAGTTAAAGCTATAGAATCATAAGGAAGGGCTGACTCCAATTTTGAGGAGGAACCCAACTACTTGAACAATTAGGGGGGTTTTCAAGGCAGTGGCCAAGGAAACCAAGGTCGGAACTACTATAATAAATCTGGATATAAGGACTATGATCAAGGTAATTTGAAGAGTAAGGGTGATAGAAGTGGGTTGTATATCCCTTCTAGAAACTGTGAGGCTGCTATAACTAGTTCGGGGAAGATGTCTATGAAAGACATGATGGCCAAGCTATTGAACGAAGTAGAAGCAATAAGTACCGGGGTGACTGAGATAAAAAATAAGTTATCCTTTATAAACCAGCTAGTTGACACTTACTCTACTTCTATAAAATAGTTAGAGCCACAGATGAACCAACTTTTTGCTACATTCAATCAGAGAAAAAGTGGCACCCTCCTAAGTGACATAGTATAGAACTTAAGAAAGGATGGGTCATGTATGGCAGTAATTACTAGAAGTGGTAAGGTATTAGTAAGCCCTACTGTGAGCAAGCCCATAGTAGACGTAGTAGCGGATGATATTGAAGTAGCAGAGATTGATCATTCGATGGAGTCTAGGAAATCGGATGAGGTTATTGATGGTGCACCAGCCAACAACCAGCAAGTTGACGAGTATGAGAAGAATAAGGAAAAAGAGGCAGAATTAGTGGTTACAACTCTTCCAAAACCACCTCCTCCATTTCCCCATCGGTTGAAGAAAAAGGCTAATGACACAAAGTTTGGTAAATTTAAGACCATGGTTAAGCAGTTCACTATTAATCTGCTATAAGTTGAGGAATTGGAGCAAATGCCTGGGTACATAAAATTCATGAAAGATCTTATCACGAAGAAGAAGTTAGTTAGTTTTGAGCCGATGGATAATCTCTACATTGTGGTGTTTTCACAAGGTCTTTGGTGTAGAAAAAGGCAAATCTAGGAGCATTTACTATCCCATGCACTATTGGGCCTCTTGACTTTGCAAAAACTTTATGCGACTTGGGGGCTAGCATTAATCTGATGCTGCTAGTTGTTTATAAAAAGTTGGGTTTGGGAGAACCCACACCCACCTACATGCAACTTATGATGACGGATAGGTTGGTAAAATACCCTGTTGGTATTTTGTATGATGTGATAGGGAAGGTTGATAGTTTTATATTTCCTGTAGATTTCATCATTTTGGATTACGAGGTGGACTTCGAGGTGCCCATAATCTTGGGTCGACCTTTCCTCACAACTTGAAGTATGCTGATTGATTTGTGAGCTAACGAGCTCTTATTTAGACTGAATGATGAAGTTGTGTGATTTGATGTGTGCCAATAAATGAAAAAGAAAAAAAATGAGTGTGTTCTCAATTGTCTATTTATATTATGAGGGTGATAGGAGGTGCCGATAGAGGAGAAATTTATTGTCGAGCCCTTAGTTGCAGTGCTGATGAATTTTGATCGGAAAGGTATTAAGGAGTATGAAGAGAATGTTTACGCTATGAAAGGAATGAGATCATAATCTTATGCTCCTAAAAAGTTAGATCTTGATCTGAAAAATCGATCAATACTACCGGCTAAGACATCCATTGAAGAGCTTCCGGTGTTGGAATTGAAAGATCTGCCTAGGAATTTAAGGTACGTATTTTTGGGCAATGGGAATACACTACCTATGATTATTGCAGTTGATTTGAGCGAGCAGTAGGTGGAAGATCTTGTTTCGGTGCTTCATAGGCACAAAAGAGTAATTGGTTAGACTATTGCTAACATTATTGGCATCTGCACTCATTAGATACAGCTTGAGGATGATGTACTCCAAATAATGAGCATCAATGCTGACTTAACCCATCGATGCAAGAGTTGGTTAAGAAGGAGATTATCAAGTGTCTGGATGCAGGAGTGGTTTATCCTATTTCTGACAGTAAATGGGTAAGTCCAATTCAATGCATGCCCTAGAAAGGGGCCATGACTGTTGTTAAAAATGGATAGAACGAGTTGATTCCTATCAGGACTGTGACTGGGTGGAGAGTCTATATGGACTATTGCAAACTGAACTCATGGACCTTAAAGAACCACTTCCCAATGCCCTTTATGGATCAAATACTTAATCAGTTAGCAGAGAGGGGGTGGTACTATTTCTTAGATGGGTATTCTGGTTACAACCAGATTTTCATTACTCCTAAAGATCAGTAGAAGACGACATTCACATGCCCATGTAATACGCTTTCTTTTAAATGAATGCCTTTTAAGTTATGTAATGCACCAGTCACTTTTCAGTGGTGCATGATATCAATCTTTTTTGATATGGTTGAAGACACCATAGAGATGTTTATGGATGATTTCTTGGTTTTTGGTGATTTCTTTGAACTATTCTTGCTAAATTTAAGTCTTGCATTATAGCGGTGTGAAGAGTTCAACCTTGTTCTTAACTGGGAAAAATGTCACTTCATGTTGAAAGAAGGCATTGTGCTCAGTTACCGAAGTTTAGCTAAAGGCATTGAGGTAGACAAGGCAAAGGTTAAGGTGATTTAGAAACTACCATCTCCTATCTCAGTCAAAGAGGTACACAGTTTGCTTAGCCACGCAGGGTTCTACCGATGATTCATATGGGATTTCTCTAAGATTGTGAACCTGTTTTCAAACTCTTGGAGAAGAAAGCCAAAATTTTTTTGATGATGATATCAGAAATGCATTTGAATTCCTTAAGTTAAAGCTAGTAAAAGCTCCAATTATTGTTGCCCCTGATTGGACAAAGCCATTCGAAGTTATATATGATGCTACTGGAGTAGCACTTGGATCTGTTCTCAGAAAAATGAAAGAGAAGTTGTTTCATCCGATATATTATGCAAACAAGGTCCTAAATGGGCCTTAGAAGAATTATATGATGACATTGTAGGATCTTCTAGTAGTGGTGTATGGTTTTGAGAAGTTTCGATCATATCTGCTAGGTACCAAGGTAGTGGTACACACTGACCATGCTTCTTTAAGGTACCTAATGGCGAAGAAGAACGCTAAACCAAGGTTAATTCAGTGGGTATTACTACTTCAGAAATTTGAATTCGAGGTCAAGGATCGCAAGAGATGTAAGAATCAGGTGGATGATCACCTATCCAGACCTGAAGGTGAGCAGGCAGTAAAAGACGAGCTTGAATTCCTTTTTAGGTGAGAAAGTATTGGCTGTAGTGCTCAAAAAAGTACCTTGGTATGCTGACTTCGCAAACTATGTGGTAAGTGAAGTAATGCCAGAGAATCTTTCCTTTCATCAAAGGAAAAAGTTTCTCCATGATGTGAAACACTATTTATGGGATAAGCTGTATCTTTTTTGGAGGTGTGCGGATGACATTATTAGATGATGTATTCCAGAAGTAGAGATGTTGAGTTTACTAGAAGCGACTAATGCTTCCCCAGTTGGAAGTCACCATGCTGGTTATCGTATTGCCAGAAAAGTTCTTCAAAGAGGTTATTATTGGCCTATCTTATTTAAGGATGCTTACGAGTTCGTAAAGAGATATGACCAATGTCAAAGGAAAGGGTCTATCTCAAATTCCCATGAGATAACAATGTCCAAGATGGTAGAGGTAGAACTGTTCGATGTATGGGGCATTGACTTTACGGGGCCCTTTATGAGTTTATTTGGGATGAGGTAAGTACTAGTTATTGTTGAATACATGTCAAAATGGGTCGAGGATGTGGCCCTGGCGGATAATGAAGGAAAGTGGGTTATTGTATTTTTAAAGAGAAATATCTTCTTTCACTTTGGGGTATCACGTACCATCATAAGCAATGGAGGATCGTACTTTTCCAACAAGATATTCAGAGTTGCTTTAGTAAAATATGGATTCAAATAGCATAAGGTGGCCACTCCATATAACCCATAGACTAATGGGCAGGCTGAGATCTCTAATTGGGAAATCAAAGGTATCCTTGCCAAGACTGTAAATGCTAGTTGGAAGGATTGATCTAGGAAGCTGGATGATGAATTATAGGCATATCAAACGGCTATCAAGACGCCCATTGGCATATCACCATACCAATTATTTTATGGCAAGGCTTTCCATTTGCTGATTGAGCTAGAGCATAAAGCGTTGTGGGCACTGAAGCCTCTTAGTCTAAATTGGAATGAGGCAGTAAATATGATACTGGGGCAGCTTAATGAGATTAATGTGTTCTGTCTTGGAGCTTATGATTGGGCTGATCTATACAAGGAAAGAATGAAGAAGTATCATTATAGGAGGATTAAAAAGTGGGATTTCTAGAAAGGCGACTTGGTGCTTCTATTCAAATCCAAACTCAAACTGTTTCCAGGTAAGATCAAATCCAAATGGTCTGTCCCATTTAAAATTAACCAAGTCTACTCGTCTGTAATAGTAGAACTTGAAAAAAAAAGACGGAAGTGTCTTTAAGGTTAATGGGCAGTGTGTGAAATTGTATATCGGTCCAAAGTACTAAATAATAATTATTGATAACATCTATCTCAATGAAGTCTGAGTAATCGAGATATTTGCGTTGTGCCGCGACAATAAATCAGGCGCTAGTGGGAGGTAACCTACGTTGTGTTATTGTATAGCATTAGTTAAAGTTATTTTGGTTATTTTTGCCATTTTGTACAAGCTAAAGGGTTTGTATAGGTGTGCAGGTATGACAGTTCAGGAAAACAGAAGCTGAGAAAGTTTGGGGTTAACAATGGGTTACCTGATGGATCGTCGGTGACCTGACGGATCATCGTGGTAGCCATCGCAGCAAAGTCGAAAAACCAGGTTAATGGAGGAATCATGATGGGTTGATCGATAGACTATCATAGCCTCAATGGACCATGGACTAAACCATCACCAATGTGCCCCAAGATAAGTTCTCTAGAAGGGATCAACGACTCTATTGATGGATCATCGATTATGCGACAGACGTCGCACGAACCGTTACACATAACCCTACTTCAGTGGGTCAGGTCAGATCGATTTAAATAGCCATTTATTTCATTTTTATCCAACCCAAACAGTTTAAATATAGATGATTTGTAGCATTGAGTAACTCCCAAACTATTCAACACACCTAAATCCTTTCATTCTCCCTGGATACTTTCCATTTCCCTCTTTGCCATCTATTTAAAGTCTAGTTTCTCTTTATTCTTTCAATCATAAGCAGCAAAGAGTCTTCATAAAAGTCAGGTGTCATTTTGTCTCTGGTGTTTAGAGTACCAGTCAGGTGAAGAAGTAAGTACTGCAGCATTAAGGTATGTTCTCCCCATTACTTTCTATGTAATTCAACACCATGAATAAAGAAAGCTTGTGAAGTTTGCAATATTTAAATATTTCTGTCTGATTCTTGAGCTCGTCTGTGTGGTCTGAACTGAGAGAAAATATGACAAACTCTATCTTGGATGAAATTTAAGTAACCCATGGATCCAGAAAAAGAAAAATAAGGGGTGTATAAATGTTGAAAAATCCATGAATAAACGTATTTCAAATAAAGGTGTGCAAGGTGTTTGATAAAATCCTAAAAGAAAGTCTAAAAGTAAAAATGACAGGTGACGGTTAGAGTAATGGACAATCGGATGCCCGATGAACCGTTGCCTGAAACCATATCCACTTTCTCAGAATCAAATTTACTTGAAAGACCCTAACGGTTTGGGTCGACGGACCATCGCAGGATGGACGAACTATCACCTTATCCGTTATCGATCTATAATTTTTTCTATCTTTTGGTTTAAGTTGTGACCTAATAAGCATTTCATTTATAGGTATCATGGTAACCAAATTACCAACTACCAGGGGTAGAGGTAGAGGCCAAGGGGCCATAAAAGGGCTATCACAAGATGCAGATGCCCCGATACATAACACTTGGTAAAACCATCAAGTTATCTCTTCATCTCCTGCGTCTGAAGAAAAGGGTGAAAGAAGTAGCAAAAGCAGCTCCAGCTCACTTCTGGTTGAGGAAGGGGTTGGAGTATCTAACATCGTCCTAGAGGAAAGTACAAAACAAACAGATCCAAATTTGGTTCGGCGTAAGGATCCACAAGTACAGAAAGCTATGCGGTGGAAGATTGAGTATGCTCAAGAGCACTTTTACAAAGGGTTAGCACCAGCAGATAGGGTACCCATAAAGAGGCTATTTTTAAGAAATTCCAGGTCATGACAACAACCTTGCACAAATACCCAGAGCTTGAGTGCATATTCAATGAGTATGAACTAGATGGACGAGTAGGCTGCTTGGGACCTATCAACCAAATTTGGTGCAAGAGTTTTTTGGTAATTACTTGGCACTACTTAAGAAAGATTGCCCCAAAGGTGCATCAGCTACAGACATGAACAAACTTGATATATTCCTTGTGCGAGGAGTTGACATAGATATCTTGGATCAAACATTGAACAGGTTCTTGTTTGGTTCGGAATATTAGATACCGGGGACAATTCAAGAATTGGAGAACTGACTGTTCACACAAACACAAAAAAAGCCGTGGTTAGCCAAAATACTGATAGATCGAAGGGAGCCTACATGGCTACATAATCCACGTGAAAAGATATGTAAGTTGTTCTTAATTTTAGGGCCAAGTTCTAGTGGGCGATTGTGAGGTTGAGATTGATGCCAACAAGCGATGATGACCACTTAGAACTCACTAGAGCCATGATTGTTGCTGCTTTAATCGAGGGTTTAACAATGGATGTTGGCCACATTATTTTTGATGAATTGTTCTTTCATTCTTACAAAATTCAGATTGCACTGCCATTCCCATGTCTTAACACAGAATTGTGCAAGCAAGCAAAGGTACCTTTGATTAGCGGTTTTGATAATGAGATCCAGGCAATGCATAAGCAGGATATTTAAAATACAAGGGATGACTCGAAGTTTGACATGTGAGTCAACATGTCTTTGGCTCATCAAACTCAGTCAGAGACAGTTCCTAAATCAGCAGAGGGTCCTTTAGGTATGCCATTACCACTTGCTACGTTCGTACCTCCTGCTACTTCTACAGGTTCAACTTAGATCCCAATGGGTGGATCTACGGATTCTGCATTAGTTCTGCCCTAATACTCAGAATACAGGCTTAACAAGGTAAATTTTGCAAAGTATGTACGAGAGTAAAAAAGGATTGAAAAGTAATTGGCTATATGGGGGAAAATTTCAAACCCTTTATTTAGAGAATTGTGGAGGAAGTGAAATGTCCTTTCAGGAACATCCAACTACAAATGGATAACATGGAGGAGCATATCAACAAGAGGCTGGATACCCTGTCTATTATAGATTTTGTATTGTTGATTGAGGAAGTTAGAAAACTCTAGGCTGATTTGGATAGGATAAATCAACAACCACAGCAGCCCACATTTGATCCTGTTCAAATTGCAAGCGATGATAATGAAGGCCTTATTAATTTAATGGGGCGACCAATCAAAGATAAGGGTAAGAAAATAGCTAAAATAGATAAAAAAGCTGAGAGAGCTACAAAGAGAGCAGAGAAGAAAAGAAAATATGCATCCATGACACTAG
This sequence comes from Capsicum annuum, assembly GCF_002878395.1. Taxonomy (NCBI): domain Eukaryota; kingdom Viridiplantae; phylum Streptophyta; class Magnoliopsida; order Solanales; family Solanaceae; genus Capsicum; species Capsicum annuum. The sequence goes on from NW_025891235.1 coordinate 7,778, forward strand.
AATATCTGGAAGAATACTAGAAGCACAAGACAATAAAAAAGTCAAATAAATCAGAGGATAAAAGGAAGAAGAGAATGCATAATGAAGCTGTAGGTGTTTCCACAAGCTCTGCCCCAGTCAGGGGGCAAATTTCAGACACTGTTAGACAGGTGATACCTCCAATTCTGGAGGGATAGATTTTTAGTGCCCCTACCACCATAGGGGCCAATATTTCACCTTGTGAGGACGTTGGAGCCTCACCATACTTCACCGATGCCTCAGATGAATAATAGGCACTGTAAGTATTTCCATTTCCTTGTACTTAAATTATATGCATTAAGGACAAAGCATTATTTTCTGTGGGGGTGGGGAGCGCTTGTACCATGAGGGGTTGTGTTGTCGATATTCTTTTCCTTCCATGTACTATCTAGAAGAATCATCACATCTTGGTTGTTTTTAAGTTGTTACATTTTTATTTCTTGTCTAGGATTAATAGTAGGTTTAAAATTTCCTTTCCTCAAGACAAGTTCTATTGGTAATGTTTTTGCATGAAATAAAAGTTCCATTCTTGTTAATACCTTGTTGTATATATATGGATGACCACTGATTGTGGCAAAATAGTGTTTTTTATTTTTGTATACTTAATTTCTCTTACCAAGTGGTAAAGTGCTGTGCAACCATGTGTAACTCTGATAATGGAATTAGAATTTTGTAATGAAGCAATGCATAGCTATGTGATCTAGATCCCAAGAATTAGTAGGATAAAAAATAACTCAGTGCTTGTGTGGGTGAGTATTTGTGTAGTTCTAGCATAAGTGTTAAATCTAGAACTTGCCAGGTTCATTAGATGTTGTCGTGTGTCTTGACCCAATAAGAAATAATAGTAGGCCTCCTTGTGTTGTTAGTCCACTTAGCCAAATGATTGACCCAACAAAAATATTGTGTTTCCTTTGTCAACCCTGTTGAGCTGTGATAGTTTTTTCTATCCAAATAAGTTTGATTCACTCTCTAGAAGGTGTTAAGCACTTAGCTTTGGACTTGGTCAAATTATGGACATTCTGTACTTTAACTTAGGAAAAAAGCCTAAGGTTAGGGTTGTTACTGCTGGATTATTGGTAGCCTAGGGGATTAAGTTGAAATTGATTTGAAAGGTGGCATCCGTACCTGGTCTAGTTATCAAGCTAAATAGATATTGTGCACCTCAGCTTTCTGTATCAACATAAGTTAAGGGTGGCTGATGCTGTGTTATCATCCTAAAAAGAAAAAAAATCTGGGTTATGACAAGAGTGTCGATGAATAACTTCAAATGACTGAAAGGGTCTTTAGTTCTGATAAATAGCTACCAAAAAGGGAAAAGATAGTGAAGTCTTGTAATTTAAGTCACTTATCCAAATGAACAACCCTCACCGAGCCTTAACCCTCATTACAACCCTTAGCAAGTCCTACTTGATCTCGGTAAGTCAATCATAAGAGAACATCAGATGACAAAGGCAAGTTTATAGGTGTATACCCTATTAGTAACTTCTTTTCTGAGGTTAAGAAGCTTAGTTTTGTCCATAATTTAACTATGTGATGTGAGGTGGACTGCTTTGGCTGTGAGGGCATATTGAGTTTTATCTGTTCTATTTATTTCTTTGAGGTATTGTATCTATACCTGCGAATATGATGATTAGTAGTTAATGCCAGTAGTAGATCCGTGTGTGTTAAGACAGCACAACCAAATGGATAGTGGAATGATTGTATGATTGTGTTGGTTTTACTGTAAAATGCCCATCATGATTTTATTCATATATGTATCCTGTTGTTAAATTGCTTGAGGACAAGCAATTGCCTTTAGATGAGGGTGTTAATGTTTCAATTTTTGACAGAACATTCTAGGCCTTTTAATTAGGATAATTGTGTGTTTTCAAGAAACCATTGTCGTATTTAACATGGTATTTTAGCATTTTCAGGATAAGAAATAAGAATGAAGAATAACATGGACAATTTGAGCAAAACAAAGGAAAGTGAGCAGCGATGGTTTATGCGATAGATTGTCGATCTTATGACAAACCGTCTGTGTAAACCATCAACGAAAAATAGAAGTAAAAGACTCTGGACATCCCATGATGGAACAAGCGACGGACCGTCGGCTATGTGATAAACTGTCAGTTTAAACCATCTCCATGATACATAACATACAATCACTGAAAGTCCTACAACGGTCCAGGCAATGGGCCGTCAACCTTGCGATGGACCGTCGATCTAATAGTCACCCAGATACAGAGGATAGAATCACTGGAGAACCAGCGATGGTGCAGTCGATGGACTGTTAGACCTACGAACCGTCGCTTAACCCGTCGACTATAAAATAGAAAATCTGTGTTTGAATTTTAAAACCTCAATTTTGGAATCATATAAATACCAAGTGTTAGGGTTTAGTCCATATCTTTGGTCATTAGTTTCATACTTTCTCCTCTACTGAGAGCTGTGTGACATTTTTCATGGAGATTTGAATTGGGAGATTGAGATCTGACTATTAGTTTTTATATTTTTCCACTAAAGATTGAGAAGGGAAATATTGTGACTTTTGTAAGTTCCCTCTTGAATCCATTTATGAACATCAATATATCTTTGATTTCTTATATGGAGATGAGTATCTAAACTCCCATAGCTAGTTTTATAGGAGCCTTGATGTAGAGAACTATTTTGGGGTTGTGAATTGGTTTTATTTCAAACATATATTGAAATTGCATGGATTTTCTTCATAATAATGAAAT
>NW_025891236.1:0-3174 GCF_002878395.1 Capsicum annuum
TGTTGTGAACTTGAAGAGTCGCCGATTGTTATTGTTCATTGTGGTATTAGCCGTGACTTATTGGCGTTGTTGTTGTTATAGGTGGATGTTTGGATTGTTGAGTTCTTGGTGGTTGATGAAGATGTTCTTGATGTTCTTACAACCTTCATAACTTGATGAATAAAGTGACTACTAGATCTTAAAAAGGTGAAGGGAAAAAGGTGAAAACTTGTTAGTCTTATAAGACTTGGAATCATCCATCAACTAGTCAATCACTTCTCAACAAATTTCCTTGTTTTAAGGACCTTGTTTTAGGGAAATAGTGAAAAAAGTCAAGTCTTCCATTTTTTTGAATTTGAAGAGGATTTCAAGACTTGTTTCCCTCCAAAACAATTCCACCAATTCCAAATCACCAATTGTTCAAGACTTTTAATTTTGGAAAATAATAAAATTGTTAGGCCGCAACCAATACATGATTGCCACGTCACTGTTACTGTTCACACAACAAATTTTGGCTCAAATTTGGATTTTCTTAGTTTCTTATTGTTGGTTCCTAGTTTCGTTTGTTGACTATAATAATTAATCGACAAGCTAGTACTCCTTTACTAGATTGTAAATTATTTTTTGAATACGCTTCTTCGTGTTAACGTTGTTTGTTTTGTGCTTTTCTCATTTTTGAGTCGTAGTATCTTTTGGTTCAAGTTCGTACATTACTTATTTGAGTCTTTTCAAACAAGAATCTACTCGGACCTCGAGCCACAATTGGGACCAAGTAACCTTATTGGAGTATAAGCGAGTTATCAACGCTTGTGAGACCAATAGAGTGAAAACGTCAAAGTCTGAAAGTGAGGAATTGTGGACTATTTTGAGTCGACTCATGGACTGATTTTTGCTAACATTAACGTGTTATTATTTTTATTATATTTTAGTGTTCTTAATAGGTACCATGTCATCGGGAAAGATGACCATGAACGATTTAATGGCTGCCATAATGGGTATGAAACATGACCTTAGTAGTCGAATAGAGAGAACGGAAAGAATAATGGACCGAGTGTAAGGAAAAATAGAAGGGACGTAAAGCTCTCTTTGCAAAGAGTTGAATAACTTGATAGAGAAACCAAGCCTTCCTAATCAAGTTCCCGTGAGTGGACATGCTCCACATGAGCTATAAGGTAATCAAACTTACTCTTGCACTCTAGTGAATGAAGCTAGTAGCCAACTAAGTGTGAATGATAGTTTTCCTTTAGGTGAGCCGAATGTGCCTCCATTTGGTGATGATAATGTACAACTTGAGATTGTGTAAACACTAGTTGATCCATCTAGTGTTGAAGCCATTGTGGCAAGTGATAGTATATTGTCTTATGGAAGTCATGGAGACCAACTTGTGTGTAAAAATGGTGATGTTGAACATGTTGGCCGATTGACTAAGGATGACCCTCTAGTTGTTTTTGTTGTAGATCATGTTCGTATAGAGAGTATCAATAAGTGTAATGGTGGTAGTCTTCTGGATAGGAAGTATGTCCTTCAACCGTATCCATTGACACTCTACCCCTTTGATCCAACAGACCATTTGAAATGTGATGCTGATTCAGTTCAAACCATATTTGGGAATGACGTGTGTGCATTGTGTGGGCATGATTATGTTGATGCTAAGCATGTATTGTATGTAATTCAGGTTTCCCGTGATTGGTGTGTCATTTTTTAGAACCCGAGGGATGTTTGGTTATATGTGAAATTTAAGCCACCTTGGTATGATGCTATGATTAATTACACTAATCCTAACCCTCATACCTTGAGGAAATTGTGTTTGCTTATACTTCCTATTATTTTGCAAGGTTTAAATTCGAGGACGAATCCTTTGTAAGGAAGGGAGGATGATACGGGTCAAAGAGGCATGTTAGCACTCGAGGATATGAAGACGTGAGGAAAGACCCGAGCTTGTGGGGATGCCTAACCAAGAAACAAACTTTGAAGTATAGAGAACAAGTCCCAACATCCAAAGCTGTCCAAGAAGCCAAGCCCTTTTGTTTGGGCTCATTAAGGGCCTTTTGGTCATTTATGTAACAAGTGTCGCCTTAGCCTATAAATAGAACAATTAGGTGATTTTGTCATTTATACTTTGATGATATGTTTTGAGAGCACCATAGAGTGTTTTGCAAAGTGGAATCGTTGTGTTGGTAGCTTGCTTAGAAACGTTGGTTGCTTGGGGATTTCAGTACCCTTGAGGTCACGTAAGAGATAGGTTTATATTGTGTGTGGTATTAAAGTTCCAAGAGTGGAATAAGCTCTTGGGTTTTTAATATTACATTTTCATTTTGTCTATCTTTCTATCTTTACTTTGTTCTAATCGTTGGTGTTCTTGTTCTAGTATTGTAACCCGTAACTTGTTGTCATTGTTATATCCTTGTTGTTTTTCATCTTGTCTTCATATTCTTGTTGTTAATCTTACTTTGGATTGGCTGTTTTAGTGTTAAAACACACCCTTTATCTCGTCATTGTTGTTATTATTGTTGAATCCGAGTGTGGTCTCTAAGCAGTCCTTGAATCTTCGGATTTATGGACTGTTTTGAGTGTGTTTTCTTGTGTTCTTGATAATTCTGGTATCATTTGTTATCAAATCCATCTTTGGTTTTGTTCCTACAACACCAATCTTGGGCTCCCTTAGTTGAAAATTAAAAAAAAAAGTCAAAAACTGAAATTTCCAAAATATTGTAAAACTGTCCATTTGTTCTTCTTGGCCGAAAATTGTGTTATTGTTGTGTCTTCACCAAAAATTTTTGTTTGTTTAGTTTTTTATAAGTGTTGGCTTTCTTGTTCACTAACACTTTGAGTCTAAAATCTAAACTTGAGCTTGAACTTGTTGGAGTTGTTGTTGTGAACTTGAAGAGTCGCCGATTGTTATTGTTCATTGTGGTATTAGCCGTGACTTATTGGCGTTGTTGTTGTTATAGGTGGATGTTTGGATTGTTGAGTTCTTGGTGGTTGATGAAGATGTTCTTGATGTTCTTACAACCTTCATAACTTGATGAATAAAGTGACTACTAGATCTTAAAAAGGTGAAGGGAAAAAGGTGAAAACTTGTTAGTCTTATAAGACTTGGAATCATCCATCAACTAGTCAATCACTTCTCAACAAATTTCCTTGTTTTAAGGACCTTGTTTTAGGGAAATAGTGAAAAAAGTCAAGTCTTCCATT
>NW_025891237.1:0-1039 GCF_002878395.1 Capsicum annuum
TGGATGAAGGTGACGACATTCTTAATATGTCATCACAAGTATGGTAAGCCATCAGAAGATGCCTTCAAGTGGGATAGAACATGATGAAATAAGATGAAGGTCTGACGATATTTGCTACACGTCGTCACTCTTCTAGTAAGAAGTCGGAGGACATCGTTAGAGTGAGGAAGAACAGGTTAAGAAGTCACAACTTCTGACGACATATCTGAGACACCATTAGAAGCCTGACGATCAACACCAATATGTCGTCACCTAAATCCGAGCCCAGTTGTGATTTTGTTATTTTATTACCTTAATTAGGCTTTTGTATAAATAGCATCTTTTAGGGTTTCATTCAAAACTTTGGAAGCAACTTTTGACATCTTGTAACTTAGTAGATGGGAGTTCACTTGTTTTTTACTCTATTAACTTAGAATTCAATTTTCCATCCTTTGATTTAGTTGTGGGAAATTCTTATTGTACTTGAAGGAGAAACAACTTTGAATTTCATCTTTTGTAAGTTCACTTGCTTTAAGTTATGAATTTAATCTTTGCTATCTCTTTCTATCTTATGAGCAACTAAAACTCACAACTAGGGTTGTGGGATCTATGATTATAATTTCATTGATTTAATAGTTGGATTAGGGTATGAGTGATTATGGGAACATCTTGAAATTCTATTGTTTTAACTTGAATCTATTGGTTTCAAACATTAGGTTATGCCTTGGCTTTTATTTGCTTCTAACGGAGAAATAGACTAGAGGTCGTGAATTATAAACAGGGACTCGGAAGCTACCAACCTTCTGTTTAATGATTGTTGCCGTAACTTGATTAATCTACCAGAGATAACATCCGGTTGGAAATAGATATGTTATCTAAGTTCAAGAGAATTAGATAGTAAATTGTCTGGTGAGGTCGAGAGATAAGTCAGATAGTATCATCAGCAGGGATAATCTGCTATTCCCACCTATCACGAGAATTATGAACCGTAATTATTCAATAGAGATTAATCCTCATAGTGATCACAATCCTAGTTTCTCTATATCATTGATTCGAAATA
>NW_025891238.1:0-2115 GCF_002878395.1 Capsicum annuum
AAGAGTTTATTCTAGAGATGATTGGAGTAGGCTAGTCAATAACCGAAAAAAATCGAAAAATCGAACCAAACCGACAAGAACCAAACTGACGGTTATTTTGTTTTTGTGGTTTGATTTGGTTTTAGAAATTAAAAAACTGACTAAATTGATTTTGGTTATGGTTTTAACCACTAACCGATTCAAATCGACCCATGAACACCCAGTATTATTTATTATGCAATGTGTTTTTCAAAATAATAAATTAATTATATTTAAAAGGATAATATTATAAAATTACCTTTATTATTAATTATTTCTTAACTTGTATGTCAAGTCTATAGAAGATTTCAGTAAAATGACCATAACTTTTACTCCGACGTCGGATTATAACAATCAGTTTACAGTAACAAAAAGAGCTGGATTGATATCGTAACTGATAATATTACTAAGATAGATGAATGAATGTTTTATGGAAACAATACAAATGGCTTTAGAGATTAAGAATTACCTCTTGGTTGAAAGACATTTGAGGTTCTTGTAGTTATGACTTTTGAGGATTTTTGAGATATAAATATGAAAAAAAAAAAGAAAAGTCTTGTTATTACTTTGAGATTTTAAATGGCCATAACATTTACTGCAAATTCACCTTGAAAAATTAAAAGGCAACAAGTCTCTCTAATGTCTTTGTTTGTTTCAAAATAGCTCCATTCATTTTTATTTATCTATTTTTTTATTTTGGAATATTCAATAATGTTTATCTAATTTATAAAATTAATGAATAATTTAACTACTATATTTCTATTCATTTAATCATCGGTATTAAATACGATTTATTATCTAGTACATTTTTCAATACATTAAATTTATTTTATTCAAAGGATAATACTCCATCCGTTCCAAATTACCTGTTCCAAATTGAGATAACACATCGATTAAGAAAAATAATTAATAACATGCCTAATTTACCATAGTACCCCTATAAGTTAATATTTTCGACATATATGCCTTTGAAAATTAACCAAATACAATTTCAACAAATATTATACATGAATTATAATTTTAAAAGTACAACAAATATACCTCTTGGGAACAACCTCTGCATTCAATGTCAGAGACATTCTGAGCACTTATTTTATCTAACTAATCAAGTATATACACAGAGGTATATGTAACATATAATCAATGCATTCAATGTTCGACGTAGATATCATGCAACATTCTGTTTACACGTTCAACTGGATTCAATACTTTTGACACGTATGATGGGCATATATGTAAAAAGCTACTAAAACTTTAACAAAACAATGTAATAGACCGATGGACAGGTGCAGGAAGGGCGCGGCCCACAAGAGTCTATTGTTCCATATATCGTATCGAATCCAGAGGAAAAATTGAACAAGCAACATAACCAACATATATGCATGGACATAATATAAACTTGGACATAAAACCAAATACTACAAATATTACTAGCATCATATAAAAGAAACCTAAACTAAAATATAGACTTTTATAACTCCAAAAATATAAACAAAACATCAACTCCAATTCCAATACGCAACTAAAACATAAAAGTAATAATTGCATGCACTTATACTCCAAGTGCATAAAACATGTTAATTGTCACATTTAATAGTAAATACTGCCTCCGTCCCAAATTTTCTAATCTGGTGTCCCATTTTATTTATTCTTTTTTTACTTATCAAGACAAAACAATTTTTTTTCCATATTTTACCCTTTGCATTAATTATATTTTTTTAAAATTAAAATGTAAACATGACCCTATGGTAAACTAGCCATGCTATTTATTATTTTTCTTAATAGCTGTGTCGTCCCAATTTGGGACGAGTAAAATGGGACGGAGGGAGTATCAATTAGTAGAAATATTATGGTAAATTAAATATATTAATAATTATTTTTTAATGAGTATGCTAATTCAAAATATAACAAGTAAAATCGAATGGAGGGGAGTAGTTAAATTATACTTAGCTTCCTTCGTTTGCTTTTAATTGCCAAATTTTGACATGACACGCCTATTAAGAAAATAGGTATTGAAAAAAGTAATTGTCTTTTTTTGATATATCAAAAGTGATAAATAAAAATAAAAATAAATGACAAGTAAAAGCGAAACGGAGG
>NW_025891239.1:0-2577 GCF_002878395.1 Capsicum annuum
GGGTTAGGTCGTCGGGTTGGGTCGGGCCGGGCCGACCCCACTTGACACCCATATATGAAACCGAATACCGAAATTACCATATCGAAATTTTAAATACCGTACCATACCATATCATGCCCACCCCTATGTACCAAGACCTTTATTTGACATACATAATTAAATACAATACTACGTTATTCAACTTTGACTTACAATTTAAGAAGAAAAAATAATTTGAAAAACAATAAGTTGATTTCAATCATTATAAATTAATGTTAATGTTTATTTAATAGGTGAAAGTGAGAAGTGTTAATGTGTTTAATTTGCAGCATTGGTTTTACAAGATGTCAATATTATGTAGAGGAGACAAGTCAATAGTGTATGCAAGCAGCATTTAATTTTTGCCTAATTTCGAAGATTACAATAGAGTTATTGTAATGGATATCCAACAGAGTTGTGTGAGTTAAGGATTAAGAGTTTAGTCCTAGGATTCCAAGAGTTTGTAATTTTGACGCTTGATTGATTTTAATGAATTGGTCGATAAATCCTACAAGATAGGTCATGGATTTTTTACTCCCTTGATTAAGGAGGTTTTTACATAACATCGTGTGTTCTTTACTTTACATTATTCTTATCATGTGTCCCTTGACTAGGTCATCAACTGTTGCAACTATATAGTTGAGAAAGAACAAAAAAGGTAGCTTCAACCCTTGCGAGTATCGGTCAAAAATTGAAAGAACCTTTAAATTTTAAAAACTCCAACATAATAATATCCATCACTTTTAAAACTTAAATTTTGTACCCGGAACAACAGTATATTTATGTAAATTATTTTCGTTTTAAATTTATGTTGTCCCCAACCCATACACATAGATCCAAATCCGATTATGGAAGTGATGAAGAAAACAACAAGCACTATGATCAGCCAAATCCTCCACAATATATAATGTCAAATATCCCAAATGATATTCCTCTTTTTTAAGCCTATGGAGGGGAAGATTATCTTCCTGCTTCATCTTCATTTCTTAATAGTTGAAAAACACTTCATTTGATAGTTCATTTAAACTTGTAATTGATGGCGTTGAATTTCATTATAGTTCTTGAAAACTTGTTCCTGACAGGTTATCCCCCACATTATAAATTATTTTCGTTTTAAATTTATGGTAGTCCCCCACATGACAGGTTGTCTTGTCCCCCACCCATACACATCGATCCACCTCTAGCTAGATGATATTAATCACGTTTACATCCTTTGTCAAAAAAAATGACAGTATATGACACGTTTAAAAAATCCCCTTTTCTTTAATTTGTTAGGTGGAAGTGGGTAACATGAACATAAACATAATTAATTAGTTTGATATGTTATGCCCTTGATGATGGTTAGGTTAATGCATAAATTAGATCAAAACAATTAATCTTGTCTATCTATAAATAGAAGAGGTTAGCAAGATTAAGGGATATACAAATCATCATCAAAACAAATTAACTCCCCTAACGATGAAGTGAAGACCATATATATTACTCTATAAATTCCATCTCATAAATAAAAGAGATATTTACTATGCAATTTTTTTCTTTATCAATACCAATACTTCAAAAAAAAAAAAAAAAAAGGCGCAAATAGAGCCCTTACATGGAGAGTGAGATGTTATAACCCAACGCAAAATTGTGACCTTTTGATCATTTGTATTTTATGAGGAATTCACTCATAGTTCAGGTAGCCTACGTAAAATTAAACGTTGAAAATTTATGAGCAATTGTTTTCATATATGTCTTCGAAATGAAGTTGCATGCAATTATGTAAGATGAAAGGAAATTAGTTGAACACTTTCCGTCACAACATTATACTGCATGTATAAATTAAATAAAAATTTTACTTTTTATATATTTATAAAACTAAATCTTGAACATTCTTAGCAAAACTTTTGACTTCGCCATTAAGTCCAATTATATTGATTAATTGTTTTTTTTTTTTTTGGATAGTGACAAGAAAAGGAACCATAGAAAAATTTGACTATGGAAGTGATGAAGAAAACAAGAAGCACTATGGTCAGCCAAATCCTCCACAAAACATAATGTCAAATATCCCAAATGATATTCCTATTTTTTTAGCCTATGGTGGGAAATGATTATCTTTCTGATGTTAATATAGAGAAGATTATGCACATGCTGATTTTGTTTTTGGTACAAATGCTAAAGAAGCTGTATATAATCCTATAATGACCTTCTTTAAGCTTAATTAAGAAGATTATTATAAGGTTGATGTATAATTAATTTGTACTAGTTGTGAGTCAAAGTTAAATTAAGTAGCATTGTACTTAATTATGTATGTTAAATAAATGTTTAACATATAATCAGCTTCTTAAACTAATCAGAATATTTCATTTAAATACTCAAACTATAAGCCCCGTTCGAATTGCGCACCTCAACTCCTACTAAAGTATTTCAGTTAGACACTTTCGATTCAAATTATGTACATGCTGACTATGTTTTTGCTACAAATACTAAAGAAGTTGTATATAATCCTATAATGGCCTTCTTTAAGCTTAATTAAGAAGGTAATTATAAGGTTGATGTAGAACTTCTTCTTGTTATTCA
>NW_025891240.1:0-2914 GCF_002878395.1 Capsicum annuum
AAGTTTGACTAGCCATATAAGTTTTTCTCCAAAAGTATTTTTGAAAAAATATGCTTAATTTTTTTTTAAGTTTGGTTAAACACTATTCATTACTTCAAGTGTTTTTTTAATTGATTAGTCAAACTGTCAAATACACAAACACTATTCATCTAATTATTCTGTTTCTTGTGACTTTCTTACAATTTGTTGTGACTGGTTGCTTTCTCGTATTGGTGGATATTGTTGTGTTGTTCTAGCTGCTAGGCCAGAGAGTGTGTATTGGGCGTGCCTTCTATTTCCTACTGTTGTTTTTTTTAGGGATTTGTTTTGGTTTTTTGAGTAGTGGCTTTGGGGGTTGATGGTAGAATAGGGTCATGTCCGAGGGGGTTGGGGCTAAGGGTTATTTTAGGGTGGGGGAAGAGAGGAAGGAAGGGGTGAGAATAGGGTTAAGGTTAGGTGTTAGGCTTGTTTGTTGAGGGGTGGTAAGGTAGGCGGGAGGCAAGAGAAGATAAGTTGGGGGTAGGGTCTTGGAACATAGGGACCCTTTAGGGTAAGTCCGTAGAGCTGGTGATGATTCTTAAGAAGAAGATAATTAATATTGCGTATGTTCTGGAGACTAAGTGGGTAGGGTCTAAGGCTAGGTATGTGGACGGGTATAAGCTGTGGTACTTAAAGAGTGAGAGGCGTAGGAATGAGGTAGGCATCCTAGTGGATGAGGAGCTTAGAGGGCAGATGGTGGAGGTTAAGATGGTCAGTGATAGGATGACGACGATTAAGTTGGTCATTGGGGGTTTTACGTTGAATATGTGTAGTGTTTATGCACCATAGGTGGTCTTGGAAGAGGAGGTGAAAAATGATATTTTATAAGGCTTTGAACGAGGTGGTGAGAAGCGTGCCTAACACTGAGAAGATTGTCATAGCAAGGGACTTCATTGGGCACATTAAGGTTTTACCAGGAGGCTATGCTGATGTGCATGAAGGTTTTGGTTTCGAAGATAGAAATAGAGAGAGAGTTACTCTGTTGGATTTTCTGAGGGTCTTTGGGTTGGTGGTAGTGAATTGAAGCTTTCTGAAGAAGGAGGATCACCTGATTACCTTCTGAAATGCGATAGCCAAGATTCAGATTGACTTTTTACTGCTTGGGAAAGGGGATAGAGCTTTATGTAAGGACTGTAAAGTTATTTTGAGTGAGCATCTTTTGACCCAGCACATGATTTTGGTGATGGACTTGGTTATCAAGAAGAGTAAGAAGAGGAGGTCCAGGAAGGGTTGACCCAGAATTAAGTAGTGTGGCTTGGCGCCAGTTAGTGCATTGGAGATAGGGTATAAGGTGGCGGGAATGGAGGTATGGGAGTGTAGGGGGGACATTGATGATATGTGAGATAGGGCTGCCATCTGCATAAAGGAGACTGCTAGAGAGGTGTTAGGTGTTTTGAGGGGCCGGAAAAGACAACATCAGGGGGACTGGTGGTGGAATGAAGAAGTTAAGAAGAAAGTAAAGATTAAGAAGGGGGCGTATGTTAAGTTGATTGAGAGTATAGATGAAAAGGAGAAACGAGTGAATAAGAAGGATTACGAATTAACAAAGAACGAGGTTAAGATAGCAGTTATGGCTGCTAAGATAGCAGCGTTTGAAAGCTTGTATGCGGGGTTAGATGAGAAAGATGGGGAAAAGAGGTTGTATAGGCTACTAAGGCTAGGGAGTGGAAGGGTTGTGACCTCAATAAAGTGAAGTTCATTAAAAGGAAGGATGGTAGAGTTCTGGTGAAGGATGTTCACATTAAGAAAAGATGGTAGGAGTATTTTCATAGACTCTTGAACAATGAGGGGGACAGAGGCCTTGAGTTAGGAGAGCTGGAGCACTTAGTGGAGTGCTGTGATTTCAGTTACTGTAGACATTCTAAGTCTGAGAAGGCCAGAGAGGCTATTCGTAGGATGCAGAGGGGTAGGGCGATGGGGCCTGATGAGATTTTGATGAATTTTTAGAAGTATAATAGTGGGGCAGGTTTAAGGTGGTTGATTGATTTGTTTAATGGCATTTTCAAGACTGCAAAAATGCCTGAGGCTTGAAAATAGAGTACGACTACTCCTTTATATAAAAACAAGGGTGACATTCAGAGTTGCAACAACTACAACGGTATTAAGTTGTTGAGTCATACTATAAAGATTTGGGAAAGGGTGGTTGAGTGGAGGTTGAGGAGGATCATGTCTATTTTGGAGAATCAGTTTGGATTTATGCCTGGTAGCTCGACGATATAGGCAAATCATTTGGTGAGGAGATTGGTGGAGTAGTATAGGGAAAGGAAGAGGAACTTACACATGGTGTTCATCGACCTGGAGAAGGCATATGATAAAGTCCCTTGTGAGGTTCTTTGGAGATGCTTGGAGGTGGGAGAGATCTCGGTGGTGTACATCAGATCTATTAAGGACATGTATGATAGAGTGAAGACTCGGATGAGGACAGCGGGAGGAGACTCAGAGCATTTCTTAGTCGAGACAGGGTTGCATCAGGGATTGACTCTTAGTCCGTTCTTGTTTGTGTTGGCGAGGATGTGTTGACGCAGAGTATTCAAGGTAAGATGCCTTGTTGTATGTTATTTATGGAGGATGTAGTTTTGATTGATGAGACACGGAAGGGGGAGGGAAGAGGGGGAGAGAGGGATGATAAATTGGAGGTTTGGAGGCAAACCCTTGAATCTAAAGGGTTCAGGTTGAGTAGGTCCAAGACGGAGTATATGCAATGCAAGTTTAATGACTTGAGGCAGGAGGAAGAGGTGGTAGTGAGGTTGGATTCCCACATTGTTTTTGAGGGGGATTGTTTTAAGTATCTTAGGTCTATGATTAAGAAGAATGGAAAGATTGACGGGGATATCTCTAAATATATTGGGGAAGGTTGAATGAAGTAGAGGCTCACCTCGGGAGTGTTGTGTGATAA
>NW_025891241.1:0-4426 GCF_002878395.1 Capsicum annuum
ATATTAGATAAACTCATATTATGGAGATTTCACTATCTCATAGAGAGCTAGCCTTGATGTACAATGTAAATGCACCAACCTCTCTGGAGATGGAAACATAAATGAACACTAATGAGTGCACGAGGATTTTCTTTGATTCGTCGTTTTCACAATTTTCATTAGTTCAATAAAAGATTTCAATTAATTTATCAATCTAGAGAACGCTAATGCATCATTATAGATGGAAAAAACTAACTACGCTAATGCATTATTAAAGATGGAAAAAACTGCATTATTAAAGATGGAAAAAACTAACTTAATAGCACGAGAACTCTATAGCCTTTTATTTTTATGGTCTAAAATCTTTGATAAATAAATAACTGAAGACCAATAATAATCGAATTAATAACAAAGACAATAATTGACATATTGGAAGATTCAATAGTTGGTTAAGTCTTCTCCAAACATAGCTTCAAGTTCAAGAATATCCACTACCACCTCCATGATAATTATGAGTTCAAAAATTCTCCCTATCTTCTGGCTCAGGGCATAGTTTAAATCAACCTTGAGGTGCTCGACCATAACAATGCTTTTTGTTTCTTCTTATAACTTTCTCTATATGCTTCTTGATTGCCAACATCTGCTCAACCATGTGTCTATTTGGAGGTATTGCCGATCCTGAGTTATTGATTTTATACATAAGTATTCGTTGTGTTTTTTCTCTCTATCAAATATTGTGCTTCTTTTTAGAGTTTTTCTAATGCCTCAAAGATATTTGATTTGCCCTTGGCATGATCGCGTTGATGATCCTCTATTTGTGGAAAAATTTGACAATTATTTCTTCAATATTTGTGAAGCATAGGAACATGGTTTTCCACTTGGTGTAAACATCATACATAACTCCAACATTTGCTCTAGTCCAAGTTGAAAGTTTTTCTGCATCCTTGAACTGTGTTTTCTTTCAACTAGAGCTGGAGCAAATATTGGAGTTATAATGTTTACACCAAGTGGAAAATCATGTTTCTATGATTCCAAAAAATATTAAAGAAACAATTAACAACTTTTTCAAAACGAAACTAGAGGATCGTCAACGCGATCGCTCTGAAGGCAAATCAAATGCATTAGAAGATCTCCAAAAAGAAGCGCAACCATTGGTAGAGAGAGATGAACAACGAATAGTGATGTATAAGATTATGCACCTAGGCTTAGAAATACCGTCAGATAAACACCTGATTGAGCAGATTTAGGCAATCAAGTTGAAGACAGAGAAAGTTAAAAAAGAAACAAAAAGTGTTATGTTGGCTAAGTTATGCATGTTTGATTTAAATGTTGTCCGGAGCCAGAAGAGGACGAGAGTTCTTGGCCTGATAATTATCATGGAAATGGTAATTTGAGTTCTTGAAAGAAAGGAACACATTTGTGTATGTGCTTCCGATGAAAAGAAATAAGGTACTCTATCCCATTACATACGTGGATGGGGATTTTTTCGTGGATCTTGTTGAAAAATCGGGCTTAATGTCTCTTTGAATCCTGAATATCCCAATAAAGTCAATAGATATTAGATAAACTCATATATGGAGATTTTACTATCTCATAAGAGCTAGCCTTGATGTAAAATGTAAATGCACCAACCTTTTCGGGATGGAAACATAAAAGAACACTAATGAGTGCACGAGGATTTTCTTTAATTCGTCGTTTTCACAATTTTCATTAGTTCAATAAAAGATCTCAATTAATTTATCAATCTACAAAACGCTAATGCATCATTAAAGATGGAAAAAACTGACTTAATAGCACGAGAACTCTATAACCTTTTATTTTTATGGTCTAAAATCTTTGATAAATAAATAACTGAAGACCAACAACAATCAAATTAATAACAAAGACAATAATTGACATATTGGAAGATTCAATAGTTGGTTGAGTCTTCTCCAAACATAGCTTCAAGTTCAAGAATATCTATTACCACCTCCATGATAATTATGAGTTCAAAAACTCTCCTTCTCTTTTGGCTCAGGGCATAGTTTAAATCAACCTTGAGGTGCTTGACCTTAACAACTTTTTTTTTTTCTTTTTATAACTTTCTCTATCCGCTTCTTGATTGCCAACATCTGCTCAATCATGTGTCTATTTGGCGGTATTGTTGATCCTGGGTTATTGATTTTATACAGAAGTAATCGTTGTTTTTTTTCTCTCTTATCAAATATTGTGCTTCTTTTTAGAGTTCTTCTAATGCCTCAAAAATATTTGATTTGCCCTCGGTATGACCGCGTTGACGATCCTCTATTTGTAGAAAAATTTGTCAATTATTTCTTCAATATTTGTGGAAGTATAGGAACATGGTTTTCCACTTGGTGTAAACATCATACATAACTCGGACATTTGCTCTGGTTCAAGTTGAAAGTTTCTCTGCATCCTTGAACTGTGTTTTCTTTCAACTCAGGCTAGAGCAAATATTGGAGTTATAATGTTTACACCAAGTGGGAAACCATGTTTCTATGGTTCCAAAAAATATTGAAGAAATAATTAACAACTTTTTCAAAACGAAACTAGAGGATCGCCAACGTGATCACGCTGAGGGCAAATCAAATGCATTAGAAGATCTCCAAAAAGAAACACAACCATTGGTAGAGAGAGATGAACAATGAATAGTGATGTATAAGATTATGCACCTAGGCTTAGAAATACCTTCAGATAAATACCTGGTTGAGCAGATGCTGGCAATCAAGTTGCAGACTGAGAAAGTTAAAAAAGAAACAGAAAGTGTTATGCTTGAGCTATGCAAGTTTGATTTAAATGTTGCCCGGAGCCAGAAGAGGACGAGAGTTCTTGGCCTCATAATTATCAAGAAAATGTTAATTTGATTTCTTGAAAGAAAGGAACACATTTGTTTATGTGCTCCTGATGAAAAGAAATAAGGTACTCTATCCCATTACATACGTGGATGGGGATTTTTTCGTGGATCTTGTTGAAAAATCGGGCTCAATGTCTCTTGGAATCCTGAATATCCCAATAAAGTCAATAGATATTAGATAAACTCATATTATGGAGATTTCACTATCTCATAGAGGGCTAGCCTTGATGTAAAATGTAAATGCACCAACCTACCCGGAGATGGAAACATAAAAGAACACTAATGAGCGCACGAGGATTTTCTTTGATTCGTCGTTTTCACAATTTTCTTTAGTTCAATAAAAGATCTCAATTAATTTATCAATCTATAGAACGCTAATGCATCATTAAAGATGGAAAAGATCTCAATTAATTTATCAATCTATAGAACGCTAATGCATCATTAAAGATGGAAAAAACTGACTCAATAGCACGAGAACTCTATAACCTTTTATTTGTATGGTCTAAAATCTTTGATAAATAAATAACTGAAGACCAACAACAATCGAATTAATAACAATGGCAATAATTGACTTATTGAAAGGTTTGGGATGTATTCATCTATCAAGAACCTCAGGTTCCCCAAATCTTGTCACAACATCTACTCTTTATGCTGAATCATTAAAGTTTTATTTGGTAAACCGGATAAGAGCGCTCCTTGATCTTCCTATATTTGATATATTCCCTGAGATGCTTTGTGTGTTTACTTCTTCTGTAAGCTAATTTTGATCTGAATTTGTGGGCTGCAGAAATTGTGTAGTGATCATTTGGCTTTGGTCTCTGAGTTTGAGTTCCTGGAAGTTGTTGGAGATAAGAAAGAAGCAACTGAAGACCGTACTATCATTTAAAGGTGACATTATTTCTACTAATTAATAAGTGAAAGTGATAGTACGGCCAAGTGTACTCCAGGAATATTGCATTTCTTATGGACATTTATGGTATTTCAACTTACAACTTTTGATTTTCGAAACCTGTTTGTGCAACTGGCTTCCACCTTGTTTCCTATCACCATTTTTGTGTGAAAGATTTATAGCAATGATGATAATCGGTGGCTGGTGTTTCAATTCTTCTCTCTTTTATATTGAGTTGTTATTCTTCTTTATACTATAATTTTTTTTCTAAATTTTCGTCTTATAATTCACAGGCTCCATGTTGAATAGTGCAAATCCGTAACCCGTAGTGTAGGTGATACGATTACGATAATTCCCTCTGAGTAACTAGCTGGGTTTTCATTCACTTTCCTTCTTTCAAATCAGATTCCCCCAATTTGGCTTCAGTTTCTATTTGGCATATGGTTTATTTATGAGTTCTGCAAAGTTTTACCCTTTCTTTTTTTAGTTGTTGCACTGCTTTTATTTAGTTTTTCATATTTTGTCGGATAGTTTCTAGATGAATTTTGTACATGCACAGCACATGATCATGTGCTTTGTTCGTTGTGTATGTTTGATTTTGAAAATAGATACATAGATAACACATGCATATTTCGGATATACAATAGTTTTTGATTTCCTGTAGGTAAGACGGTATTTTAAGGTAAATGGGTTCTTCAAAGGTG
>NW_025891242.1:0-21332 GCF_002878395.1 Capsicum annuum
AAGCATATCTTACCATCAAGTAAAACTTTTCATATAATAAATTATAAGATGAGTCGAAGATTTTGTATCTAAATGTGCTTGGTTCGAAAGGAAAGATTGGAGCAACTATTTGATGACATAACATCTTTCACTCGACATTAAAGCGTGTCCATATTCCATACTGCCTATTCATCAAAATGAATATTTGGTAGAGATATCTATACCTCTTCGCATCCAGATTATCCACTTCAAGAAAGTAGTGTTATTGATACAGGGAAAATCATAGGTGCGAAGTACTTACTGGTTCTTCTTTTCTACTGCTAAGAGGAAAGAAAACTACTTCACGACTGACTCCAACTAGAAAGTTCTAAATTTCTAATTTAGTTCAATCCACCTTGACAGCTCATGCCATTTTTCTTTGGAAGCTCGTCTTGCGGATGCTTGGTCCTTCGAACTCAAACCTTGAGTTAAGACATTGGGGCATATATATTTTTCTGTTAAAACAATCTTCTCCAAAACCTAAGCTCATCAGATGCAAACCGGCATTCATGCAGATAAGAATGAAGATGTCTAAAGGTTTCCATCGATAGAATTCATAGGATGCTCAATGCATTGGTCAGGAAAATCACTCCTTACATAGTCCAGCATGCTAAACACTCTTAGAAGAAAAAAGGTTTGCATGGCAACACACGCTTCAAGTCGTACGATAAGATAGTTAAAATGGTAACAACAAAAGAAGAATGTTGTGCTATGAGAGTGATAATCCAAGATGTTTAGAAGCAGACCAATTGAAATAGAACAACAACAACAAGAATCCCAGTGTATCTGGGGAGGGTCAAAGGTACACAGTCCATACCGCTACCCCCGAACAAGTAGAGAGGTTCTTTTCGATAGACCCCCTGACAATTGAAATAAAGGAAAACATCAATAAAAATCAGTTTATCAAATACTTTATGATGGAACACCTCATACAATGTAGCTCACTACCGAAACTATGAGGAGAACTATTCAATTAGACAAAAATCTAGCAAGTAAGAGATATTGAATGTATGTATTATTCTGAATTGCTTTATATTTCATAAGCGCGATGTTCCTTGGTTGAAGTTTTTGTATGTCCCTTTGTTGTTTTGTGATGTACTTAACGAACTTGTTGTAACACCCCATATTCAAGTACGTGAATTGGCGTATTCAAGTACATGTAATTGTCTTATTTATATGGAATTAATTCTTTTTTTATTTATATCGGAATTTGCCGGTCGATGGTTCCATACGAAGGTTATTGAATAAGCTTTCCAATGATATAAAGATTTCCAAAAATAGATAGGTTTTGATATAATCGAGCACATTCGAAACTATAAAATGTTGGCCGGGATATTTGGGAATAGTAAATGTGCAGGAAAATTTACGACACACAAACTACTGAGGCCAGCCGAATTTTTGGGTCAACTTCGAACGATCATAACTACCTTAATATAATGAAATGGGTGAGCTTCGACCTATGAAAATAAAGATCTTTGAGTCTTCTTTCCAATGCAATTGGTTTCATCCAAATCCAACGTCTGAGTAAGGAGTTATACTCGTTTTACTTCGGCCTATCAAAATAGATTTTTAGGGTCAACTTCAAATGACCATAACTCCTTGTACAGGACGAACTGGGTTGCCTACTTTATATGAAATGCAATCCCTTTGAATTATCCTTCCAAAGATACCTATTTCACCCAAATTCAATATCGGAGCAAAGAGTTATGGTCGATCTATTTTAGCATATCAAAACAGTCCACCAAAGGACAGATTTGATATGATTTAAATTTTTAAGGCATTTTGGTCATTTCCTATTAAATTATGGACAGGAATATGTGTATATATACATGTATATGAGTTCAAAAACTCATTTTCATCATCAATCATTGAGAAAGAACAAACCCAAGCCAAATTTGACCTTTAAATTACTTTTGATTCAACCGTAGAATTTCCAAAGTAATCCGATAACTGCGTTTGTCATCTCAAGAACTTTGAACGGTTCCTATTATTTGTGAAAACAGGATTTCATAATCAAGAGGTGAATTCTAAGGTATGAATATTGTTTTCCTTTATTCTTATCCATATGTATATGTGTGATAGAGGATTATATGTATTGGTTGTTATTGAAAGGTGATGGAAATAGGGTTATGGACTATTTTGCATGGTTTGGTTGTATTCAATTTTGGAAGGTGGATATGGTAATTGATTTATGGAAGGTGGATATGGTGATATACTATTGAATTGATGATTATTTATGTCTGGCTCAATTTGGTTTAATGGATTGGATGGAAGGATAAATGAATCAAAACTTGATATTGGAGGATGTTGTATGAATATGCATGTCATCTGAATGTAATTGGAGTATAAGAGGGTTAAAGTGACACCCTTTATGGTGTAATTAAGTCTTACTACTTAACCACTAGTTTGGTGAATTCAAATAATTGAATTGTGACGTTTGGTTGCTAATACTAGATTGCTATATATGTTCATTGTAGATAATTAATCCGAAAAGATAGGAAGTCCATTTGGGACTAGTATTGAAGGTTGACAGTCAGGTATGTATAGTATACTCTATACCATATCTTTGGCATAAAAGTGAACAATTGTTCTATTAAGAAAGTTTTCAAAGTTATTCAATAACATGTGATCCATAATGGTTTTGTATGATGTCCTACGTTACCAATGAACTTGTTTCATCCCTACAAGATGTCAACATATTCCAATACTTACTTGTTTTCCAAATCTTATATGTTTATTGCACTAATGAATGTCAGAAGGTATCCGATTACTCAAACAAGATCCATGTGCTATTAATGACTCCAAAATGTTTCATTGATATACTAATAAGTTCCTACTTCATTGTTGTGGCATTGATGACTCCAAAACACTTCATTGATGTGCCAATGAGTTCTTACTTCATCGGTATTGCATTGATGGTCTATCTATTTGTCTCTTATTGATTTATCATTGTTTCAAAGTATCAAAAATGCGGTGCCGACCGAAATTACAATCTCAAAAATTAATTGAACTATATGATGGAAGTTCTCTCTTATCGGGTGGTATCCCAGGGACATAAGCCTATCATGGGTTGATCCCTATTTATCTGTTTATGTGTGGTATCCCAAGGGCATAAGCCTATCATGGGTCAATCCTAGTTGATAAGTACTGTAGGCAGCCTAATGGTCACAGTACGGTATAGTAATGATTACAAAGATGATAAGAATGAAGGTAAAGTGATTGAATAAATACAATGTACAGGTTGTCATAAGTTCTAGTAAGTGTGGTCCACTCCTATTACAATTTATTCACTTGTTTCTAATTTTTATTGAGATCCTATATCATATGTGATTATCTACAGCTTTACATACTCAGTACATATTTTGTACTGACGTCCCCCACGAGAGACCTGTATTTCATGCTGCAGGCACAGGTACCTCAGCTCATACACCACACAAATAGGAGTCAGGATATCCTGCTGCTTTTGGTGAGCTCCAGTTTGCTTTGGGGCTTTCCATGTCATATCCAGTCACTTTTGGTAGTGTATAGAAGTTAGTTATATGGCGGGGTGTGTCCCGACCTTAATTAAACTCTGTGTATTATCTAGAGGCTTTGTAGACCTAATGTACAGTCAAGGTGGTGTTTTGTTAATAAACGTGATGGCTCCAATGGCCAAGTATTGTATATACATATATATATATGTGTGCTCGAGCTTATACAGGTGATTATTTCCTTTTATATGTGATATGATGCTGTCCGAATTTTGGGTTGTCATAGAGGTATGCATGGGAAGTATAAGGTGATAAGCTGGTTCTCCCGGGCCTCCTCGATTACGGGTGCTAGTCCGCCCTAATAGGATTTGAGGCGTGACACTTGTGATGTTGAACTTGACTTGTTAACCGCAGAAATGGAATCATCTAAAGAGACAGGTTGTTGAGCTCTAGAAAACCCCATCCTCTGCATCAACGACTGTGATTTTTTCGGTAGTGCAGCTACGATGAATATGTGTTCCAAGTGTCAAAACGACATAACACTATTGAAGCAGGAACATGCAAAGCTTGCAGCTGCATCCAGCAAAGACGTCGTACGCAGAAGCTCAAGCAGCGATGGATCAGAACTTACTCTTGCAGGTGCCGCGGTTGCATCTGCAGATTTAGCCTCTCAGATTTCACAAGTGAAGTCAAAAGAGGATTTGAAAAAGTGCACAGCTTGTCATAAGCGTGTGGGATTAACGGGGTTCAGTTGCAAAGATGGTGATCTTTTCAGCGCAATTCATCATTATTCTGACAAACACAACTGCCCATTTGATTATAGGAATGCTGGTTAGAATGCAATAGCTAAAGCAAATCCTATCATCGTATTAGAAATTCTTAATAAGATCTAACAAGCACCTATCGAAAGGTTGTATGAACTGAAGCAATGTCAATATTTCGATAAGTTGGCCTCGTCTTACAGGGTGACGATGAAAGTTTTGCGTAGGGGTGGGGCTGGGGGGTACCCTAGAGCCTAGATAATCCTGGTGTGTAAGTTATTTATGATCTTGGTGCACATTTTCATGGAATTTGTTCTTGTTTTGTCCCCATTCCTTGCTCCTTGTCTAGTATAATATGCATAATGTAGGTCATCTTGATGAGTTTCACATTCATACATCCGCGTTTTGAAATCCTGAATTCGCCTTCGTGCATTCTTCAAGATTGCAAAGTCTCCTTTGTGTATTAATAATGTAGAGTTTTTTTTTGTAGAGATGTCAATACGGGTTGGCTCGGTCTTTGAGTTTGACGGGTCAAGTTGGGCTAGCCTATAAAAATGATGAGCCAAAAACTATGAAGCCCACACTATTACTCTGTGGGTTGCGGGCCTTACGGGCCAGTCCACTTTAAAAAAATAATATTTTATCATTTAATTTTAGAATGTTAATAGACATAAATATTACCAATCAATAGTACATAGTATTAATACTTTTTAATTAAGTCTCCAACACCCCCAAAAATACTCATAATAGCGAAATTAAATAACTTTTGACATGCGTTCTTCCCTTACATTGTAAAAGTAAGGGTTAACCTATAGAACTAGATACGTCAGAGAAAGAGAGGAGAGCAGAACTTTACTTCTTTGGTGAGGCCCATGATATCCTTCGACCAAATAAAAATACTACTCCCTCCGTCCCAAATTATGTGTCGCCATTTCCTTTTTTGTCCGTCCCAAAATAAATAGCGTCTTTTCTTATTTGGAATTTTTATAAGCTGGTGGGACTTATATCATTGTAAGTAGAGCTCTTCACGAGTACAAAAAATACATTATGATCACCATGTCTATACACAAAAATAGTACTCCTAATATATTTGACAACACATCATTTTAAAAGTTACATGATGATCACTACGGCTATACACAAAAGTAGTACAGTACTTCTACATACTACTTGAAAAAACACCATTCCAACTTCAAAATAACGAGCTTTACCATAATAATAACCCATATCATTGTTGGAGTAGAGCCAAATCTTTATTGACGATATCAATATTGGAGAGGAAGGTTTTCTTCTCTTTCTAGTCCATTTTTGTTCAAATGAGGCACTTTGTAATTATTGCCGCCACTATCTTTCATCACCTCAATCATACAAGATTGTAAAGTAAGAAATACATGATTGAGTTGTTTCGCTTTCATTTCATCAAAATATCATTCCACTGCTTCCACTAATTCATCAACATTTTTAGGGGCCTTTTGATATTGAAGACTTTGGATTGCTCTGAAAAAACTAAGATCTAAAACATTTAAATCTGGACTGTTCGATGGTTGAAAACACAATCTCATGTCAAATCCATCTTGTCGGGCAGCTTCAATAAATTCCAAATCATTGTTACCAATATGTGGCCTTGCATTATCTTGTTGTAAAAAGATAGGATTATTTGAATCGGAAGCTGGCCATTTTGCTCTAATAGCAGGAAGAACATTCTCTATCAAGAAAGCTCTAGTGATATCTCTAGTTACTGACTGAATGGGCTTTGTTTCCATGGTTCCTACTGTTCGATTTTTGCTATTCCACTTAGCTGCTTCCTTCACTACAAACGAAAAAATACCTATTTTTCCAGAAAACAACTCAATTCCATTTTCATCAAATTGAGGATGTGCTACAGCAGCCATAAACATAACCTTTGGAATAAAATTTTTACTTTTGTAAGAATGATACGGATCTGGCTCATGCTCTCCAGGAAGCAAGTAGTACCTTTTAACTTTTTTGGACAAAAAAACCACTTTTCGTCGATATGAACATAATTAAACATATTCATAAACATGTGATTTATGTGGATTGTATTCTGATCAATCATTGAGAGGCAGTATTGAAGCCGTACCTTTTTGTTTCCTTCGGTTAACTAAGGCTTGATGGAATTAGAATTTGGCCGAAGATTTCCATCTTTGACACTCCGAAAGACGGTTGATTTTGCCATGTTGATCGCAAAAGCCAGAGATTGAATAATTGTTCGACGACAAAGTGGAATTTCTTTGAGTTGATTAATGTCGACTCCAATCCGTTTTCTTCCAACTTTACCTGTAAATCTTAAAGACACATCTAACGACGAAATACCATTATCAACTGATGATTGACATTATTTCCAAATGCGCTGAATAGTTCTTATTGATTTCTTGAACAACATCGCAGCTTGTGTTATAGATCCGTATTTAAGACTTCCTTCCTTACTTTCTTCAAAAGAAACTTCTAATTTCAATCGTTTATTTCTGAAGTTTGAGTCTATAGGTACGACGAACCTCATCTTTAGAGTAAGGGCAAAAATAAGAGAGTAGATAAAAGGAAGAATTTGGAAATTATCCAAAACAAAAGAAAGGATACAGTAACCAGAAGATGCAAAAGAACAGCTCTCAAATGAAAAGAAGATTTGGCGCCACAAAATAACCATTTGCTAAAAATTCAAATGAAAAGTAGGTTTAAATTAAAGCGATACACTGATTTGGACTACTTAAATCTTTGCAAAAGAGAGAGACAGTTATGTAGTTGGTGTATTTTTTTTGTAGATTTTTTTTAATACTGTACTCTCTATTGCATTTTTTTAATTATTGTGAAATTTACTAAAAGTACCTAGTGGTCCAATACTTTTTTAAGAGGGGTAATTTAGTAACTTTGGAAAGGTCAATGCCTATTTCTTAAATATCGTGTCCGGTCAAATGGAAACATACAATATGAGATGGAGGGAGTATTATGATATTCAATGTTCATCAATCCATAAGCAAATTACTTTCTATAGTTCCTAGTAAGTTACAATGAGTCGATCCGATTCAAACCTATTGCTCTATACAACTCTTAAGACAAATTTATAAAATCAATCTTCAGTAAATAGAAAATGTAAATCAAAAATCAATCTTTAGAGCCGGTAAAAAGGACCAAAGGATAGCAAAAATTAATTAGTATCGCAGAACAAGAAGATATCCAAAGGATAATTGAATTAGTTAGTACCATAACAATATCAACTACAAATCTAGATAAAATAGATTAAAACTTGAATTAATTAATTTGTATAATAGATCAATAATAATAACAGATTTGAAATAAAAGGATTAAGGCTTGAAATAGTTAGCATCATTTATCATATATATAAAAAACATCAAATGAAAACTTGCTCGAAAACTTGCTCCACCATCAAAGATGCACTTACCAAAAATAAATCATGATGGACTAATAAAAATTGAGATTAAGAACATGAATTTTGCTTGAAACTTGTGTTTTGGTGTCAAGGTGCGCAGGGAATACATTGGAGAAAAGGAACAACAGAGGAAGTGAAGATGAAAGAAGATTTTAGGAAAGTAAAATAGTAGAGCCAAAAGACACGCTAAAGTGTCATTGATTGGAGGTTTTAGTTACCAAAATACCCTTACTGTTGGTGTTGTTAACGAAAATATCCTCAAATAAGACAACATAGTAGTAACTAAAGTCTTCATTTATATAAAAGTCTTCATTTTTTATTATTTTAAAAAATGTATAAATTTTAGTAACTAAAAATATATTTGTGAAATTACTTTTAACCTTGCAAGAGTAAAGAATTTATTAAGGAATGTGTCCAATTCAAATGGGGTAAATAGGAAAGATTGAAAGGTTTATTTAACTATTTTTCATTGAGTCCACTTAATTCATTGACATTTTAGACAATACTTCCTCAATATTCATAATAAATGATTTGTTTAGATATTGTTGATATTTAAGGTAATTTAATTGTTTCAATAATAATGTTGAAATTTTTATTTATTCTTATACTTCATTTTGGTATTTCTTATATCATGAATTTAAGAAATTTAATTGTTCCTATTTATTTACTGTTTTGAATTAGTTTTTTAAAAGTCAGCATTGGAAGCCAATTTTGACACTGTGATGTTGACACCCAATTTTGACCTCCCGACACAACATTTAGTCTGTTATTTTAACAAAATCGTTAATTTTTAAACATTAGTATTTTTGCATATTTTCTTACATCAAACAGATTTCCGACATATCGCATTCATAATTTAGAAAATGGTTAAATCATCAATTATCTTTTAGAATCATATTTTTATAATATTCTAAAATTAAAAATGACATTTTTATAATTTTATTAATTAAATTATTTTCACGTAAGTATGCACACGCACAATTTTGCAAAATACATTGTCTAGTTTTGCTTTATTTAATACTATTTATTGATATTGTTACTTATTGACATTGTTATTATATATATTAATATTATTTATTATTTATCATTTATTATTATAATTTATTGTTTAATTATTATTTTTTTATTATTATTATTTATCTTTTATTATATTTTTTATTATTTATTATTTAATGTTGTTATTTATTATTTAATTACTATTATCATACATTATTATTATTTCTACTTTAATATAAATAACAGCCTAATCAAAATTACCTTGCATGATTTTGTTTACCTTTTAATCCAATTTTATTTCATTTCTTACAATTATAGCCTATTTTTATCCAATCCATTACAATCTTAACCCAATTTCTTACAATTTAAGCCATTATTTTTCATCCTAGCCACGTGTTAATTCCCCCATGACATTAAATAACAACCGTCTATCAAAAACCAATCCAACGATTGACATCAAAAGATCTCTCTTACCCTATTTCAAACCTACAAACCCTAACTCAAATTTTTTTCCCCAACTTCCACCTCTATCTCTCCACCTCTCTCTTCTCTCTCTCTACAAACCCCCCCAGATCCCAATCCCCCCCCCCCCCCTCCTCCGATCTCTCTGTCGCCAATCGACCACCAAAACCATCCCCTCCGCTCCGAGTCCTCGTCGCCATGCCATCATCTTCGGGGGATAGCTTTCACCGTCGCCTCTTCCTTCTCCTCCATACGCACCGCCAGCTCCTACCCCAGGAGAGTACAGCCGCTGCTCTGATGGCTAGCCCTCTCCATTCTCGTCCTCCACCGGTGAACAGCACCGCCATCGACGGAGACGGCCAACCAAGCCTCCACGCCACCACTCCATCCTCCGTCCTCCAGTCGCCTTCTTTCTCCCCTCTGGTAAACGTCCAAAAGCTGCGACACAGTCTCGACTCCTCTCCCATAGCGATACCTCCGATAAACCCCTTCGGCGTTCCAGCCATGCAACCCTTCCTCATCGAAAATAAAGAATCCGTCTTCAGGTTTGATCCCGTGTTAAAAATATGTTTGTGAACTTTAGTACTATTTCTTCATCTGTGTCTCTCATAAGTGTGGCCACGTTTGATTTTTGTTGAATAAATGTGTTCATTTTAAATCTGTGATTTTTATTCGACCCTATTTGCATGTCCTGCTTGATTGAAATTTTGTGACGCTTAACTTGAATCGTGAGTCAATTTGTTCGTCTCTCTTTGGTATGTGCAAACACACCTAACTTCTTGCAACTTCACATTTTTTATGCCTCTTAGTCAATATGGGTAATTTTGTATGGGAAAAGCATGTATGTGACGATTCGAGGATTTTTTCGGAAATCATTAATATGGCTAATATGTGCACGTTTTCACTGTTTGCGTATGATCTTGTACCAATTTGATTTGAGAAAAGGATCTCAGTAATGAATTTTTTATTTTTCTTTCCTTACTTGGTTGACAAACATCCCCTCACACGTTAATTATGGTAAATTTAGATACCTCTTCTTGATTTCATTTAATAAGTAGGAAGGATCTCTTTTTACTTGTTCTATTCATCTAAATTTCAAATGTTATGATAGGGTATTATTTATTTATGGCAACTATAGCATGATTGGTGGAACGGATTGATTTACCCCTTCCATTTAAGGGAGCAATCCCCTTAATTGATTTATTATATGTTATTCTTCTTCCATTAAATATTATTCTTCCTTCATTATTTGGGATTGCGGACGGCCCTCCTCACTATTTAAACTCACCATTCTCTTTCTCTAAGAGGACAAACTTCTCCTCCACTATTACTCCCTCTATTTTCTCTTAAAAGTACTTTGAAGTTCATTGGAACTTTGGATTTCGGAAAACATTCGGTCTTGTCATTGCTGCAATTGCTTTGGGTTCTATTATTATTGTTTGGTGCCAAATCAGTTAGTCTCTATCGACGCATTCTTTTCTTATTCTGAAGCATTTGTGATAGCAAAGCATAAAAAGCATGTCTATAGGAACTATTTTAAAATAATTATGATTTTGCTTTTTTCACTAACATAAAGAAGGTTAAAAAAAGAAAAGAATAGCTTACTAGAGTGTAGTATAACAAGTTCTAGCTATTTTCTTGAACAGTAGCACATTTGGTGCAAGTTGAAGACATTCTAGGTATTGCTGTTTGTATTTTCTTGTTCTGTGTTTGCTTTGTTTGACTGTGGTTTCTTGTGATTTCTTGTGAAAGTTTTGTCATAATTGAACACAGCTCAGGGTTTTACTTTTCATAGCTATTTTCTACTTTCTTTCTGATATTTTGTTGGGTTTTTTCTTTGTTTTTTGCATGAAAATGTAAGTTCTTTTTCCCCATTTTCTTTTTTTGGGCCAAGGAGGGTGAGTGATGTGGTGGTAAGAGGGGCCAGTTGGGGGGTCTTTTGTTTAATTCTTTCAAAATTAATGTGAAGATAATGTTTGATAGAATCTTATTGGGAAGACAAAGTGTGTGAATCACCTTCAGCAGAGTGGGAAAAAAGGTGAAGAAATTTAAGAGAGGATTTTGAAGGATGAATGATAGCTCAGCTAGAGAAATGAATGAGAGACAACCTCAAAGGCCTTGTGGTTGTGTGGTCATTTTCTTTCAGCTTTTTGATCGGAACCGTAGATTTTCCAAGAAGCTGTTTCCAAAGAAACTACTTTCACTAGGTTAGGTACTACTACATTCCACTCATTTTAAAAGCAGAATGGTTAATTTCTGGAAGGTGATTCTAGCTAGAGGGCTAAATTATTTCTTTTTTTTGGCTGCATTCTTATATCTTGCTTGAAACAAGCTTCAAAAAAGTTTGGAGGGGAGGAGAAGCAACCAAAGCTTTGTTTGGTACTCATTTCTTGAACTATACTCCCACATTTAGCTTTCTTTTTCTTCTATTGTCTCAGATTTTAGCCTGATAGGAAAGTTTTTGTTTTTATTGTTTTTGGTTCTTGTATGAACAGTGTAGATTGCTGATGAGAACAGTGGGGGTTTTCCAAATGCAAAGAATAATGGAATGACCGATACAGGTTGTGAAATCAAGCGCGAAATGAAAGGTCCAAGTTTGGTTTCTAGGCACATGGGTTTGGAATCGATGCCAGCAGGATCAGGCAGTAAGCCCCAAAAGGCTTCAGCTTCTGAAACTTGGAACAATGTGGCAGACAAACTTGGTGCTCGACCTGGCGGATCTGATAAAGACGATATGGATTTTGAGATGGCCAAAATAAAGAGTTCATAACTAGGTTTGCAAAGGTTTAGAGCTAAATGTGCTCTCACTTATCCTACTAGATATTTTTCTCATTTGGAAGATGAAGCAGATTTAGTTGGGAATTCACTTGATCACCATTCAACTGACAGCTACCTCACCAGCAGTCCCAATAATAGCTCAAGTATGGTCCCCGATTTGATATTTTACTATTGGCATACTTCCTTTCTTTCCCTCAAACACATAAATTAAAAAATAAGACAACTCTGAACTTGGATTTCATGCATCCATGCTTCTAATAAATATGATGCTTGTTTTCTTCCAGAGGACAAAGTGCTTGCTGAATCAGTGGACTCTGTTGATGATGAACCACTCTTTCCCGAACCTGATAGAGATTTTTCGGATAGTGAGACCTCATTATTTGCAGAGAACTGATTCATAACGTTTCTGGAGTGCTAAGCAAGATTGATCAGTTAAAAGGAAGCAAACTCAGCTATGCAAAATAGGTCATTTTGAATGATGAACACATATTTGGAACTACACCTCAACAGCAAGCTCTACCTATAGAGGATGGGTTCTCTGTGAGCCATTTTCTCCTCAATGAACATGAAATGTTTTCGAGTTTTCTGTGGATGGCATTCGGTGAGTTGCTTGGCTGTAATGACCCAAAACAGATGAATCAGCTTAAAGGATTCGCCTTTGATTATCTATTCGAGTACCTAGACTCAAAATTTTCTCCAATCCCTGATTCTGGTTTCTACCAAACTACCATCAAGTGTGACCAAAGAGATTCTGATTGCTGATATTATTGATGAGGTCGAAGAGTGGATGCAATTTGTTGGTTTGATCCCAGACGAGCTAATAGAATGGGATATGAGCCATTCTTTGGGTAACAAACACAACTACAAAGATCAAACATCTTTTGTTTAGAACTGAAAATTGATTGACACAGTAAGCTACCCAAGAGACAACATCCTTCTCCGCTATTTCCTCTAACGCGTCATATGCCTCGTCAATACTTCACACTCACGGTACATTGATAGGAGTGCATTTCCAACATAGCACGTAATATGATATCCTACATTAACAAGTTAGCCGTATAATTTGCTTTCCAAATTTGAATGCAGCAACGTCAAGTAAGAAAATACTGTATGTCTGAACAAGCAGTATAACAAGCATATTTTTTACAAACTCTAAACATGAGTACAAAATGTCTATTTCACTTTGTCTTTATGAATGTTTGATCCTTTTAGAAGCACCGTGATCTGAAGTTCACTCCACAGCAAACTATTTTCTGTCAATCTTACGAGTATTGAATATTGTCGACCTCAGCTTAAACGTACTTCCACTTCACATGTACTACCACAAAAATGAAAATACACAACAAAACAATTTCCTACAATTTTGTTTTTAGTTTCTGCACTTATTTACTCCCGCACCGAATACTTAGTTTCCAACAAATATCAAACTGATGCAATGCACCTCTCGGGGAACTCTTCAAGAATCTAGTCTTCAACAACCACCACAAAATAGTAAAGTTAACAGCCCGACCTTTCCATTTTTTTTAGGTAGGTCAACACAGATGACACACTCCTATTTGCTTTCCCACCATTCACAACCTTATATTTCTCCTTTCTCAACTCTCTCTTCACCGGAAGTACATAGGCTAGCCCATGTTCTGTGATATTTCAACATAAAAACAGATAATCAGACTATCAGCTTATGATTAAATGTTCAGTCACTTGACAACAGTGAGAGTGACTCACAGAACACCAAATTTAACAAACATCACACGGAAGTTACCATTGTCTCAATGAATAACATCCTAAAGTTAGGATGTCAATCACAATAAAACTTCAGATGCAAACTTTCAAATACAGTGTACACCAGTCAACGACCATAAACAGTAAAATATAAATAGAAAAAATAAATCAATGACATGAAAGAAAAATAAATGTCACAGATAAAGGACAATAAATTTTATCAAGAGTAAGGATCAAGGAAGACTAAAGTCTCATGAACGTGATAGTGGTAGGATATCTGACAGGGAAAGGGAGCGAGACGACTTTCAACGGGACAAGGAAAAGTATAAGAAAAGTAACATCATACCAAAAAATTATGACAATCAAGATAGAATTATTATAAATTGGCAGAATGTGCATGAGGGAAACTATAATAATAGTATAAATAAAAACTTTTTAAAAATATTAAATTCATTTCACAAGAGGCTTGAGGTTGGAGGAATGGAATATTAAAAGGAACAGTTTGATTGTTGATACTTTTTTCTATAAGACAACTATAATATCGCTAACCTCTTAAATAGTCACTCAGCTAATAGTTATTACCTCAGAAAATCACCTTTCTTCTTGATTCTCAGAACGTGACTTTCTGAGATAATACTATTAGTTGAGTGACTATATTAGAAATCGACTCCGATAATAACACAATCATATCTATGAAGCTGAAGAAATGTATAATCTTTGTCTGCAGGTAGTTTTGGAGAAAAAACTAATAGTAGAAAATGTGGTAAGTATCATAATAGAGTAGAAAGCAACTTTAAAAGTACATTATATATAATTTTCACAGCTCCATCAGCTGTCCTACAACAATTGAATCAAAACTAAGGTATGCTCAACCACGTTAAGCCTCGAGGAATAGTTTTGTCCAACAATACTTGATGATTTAAGTAAGACAGAGGCTCGTTCTATAGGTCAAAAGACAGGTTTTGTGCAACATCACGACCCCTTGGACAACTTTTGTGCAGTCATGAGACTTTTGTCAACCACATTGCTGTTTCTCTAGACGACATTCCATCATCCCCGAATGGTTTTAGCACACCAGCAAGCTCATCGATTTTTTCCTGCTTAAGTAGTCGCGCACAAACCTCCAAAAGAGACTCTAAAGCTTCTGCTCTTTGTTCAGTGGGATTACCCCAGTCGTCTTTGTCCTCCTTACTAGCTAATGCGTCTAGTGACTTGAGCTGCAAAACCTTATCATCCAGTGCTCGAAGAGCGTCTTTCTTAGCCTGTTTGGTGTCATAAACTGCGGTTGCTTTCTTTTCTGGATCGTCTTTGTGTAGAAGTGAACCATCGCATTGAGTTGACAAGCAGTCAATAGCAATTTCTCTACACTCACTACCATTTTCAGTTTCAGCAACACAGCATCTTGGTGCTGCCTCTGGATCTGGTTTTGCCGACTGTGAATTAGATGAAGTGCTTTCTTCATTGAAGGACCGTGTTTTATCGTTGAATCTTCCATCAGACAATGTCATTCTGCTAGATTTTGCGGAGATACATTCCACTATATCTGCTTCCTCGTGGTCTAGTGGACTGCTCAACACCTCAAGCTCTTTTGTCTTGTTATTCTTCGTATCACCCTCGTCAAATCGACTAACATGCTCGGGAGAAAATTGCTTTTGTTCCTTGGACCATGTTTTTGCCCTTGAACTTGACGAGCTTGGAGTGATCGTAGTTTCTGTTTGTGAGATAGTCTCCTGTTGATCATATCCATTGCAAACAGCTGCCTCACTCATCTCCCCACTTTTAGAATCCTCACTATCTTGAGAGATCCTAACCGAGTAGCTTGTTGGATCGACTCTCTTAGTGTCAAGTTTGGCTCGGAACGTGTTATAATTGTCAGATAAGTTTCTTGGCTGAATGTTATCACTTTCATCAAAGTAAAGGACAGTTCTCTTCTCTTTTAGCTTCAACTGTCTGTCTCTACTACCTCTCAGACTGATAGATTTTCCAGGTGATGGTCGTGTTTTCTCTTTCCTTCTGCTCGGGGACTTCACAGGAAGAAACGCAGATGAAGGGTTGTGACACAAGAGGAGGTATGGTTGCAAATGTTGATGTCTCAACAGCTCGGCAGCCTATAAGTAGAGGTAAAAAAATATATCAAGATGACTCTCAATTTAATACTCCCTCCATTTCATTTTGTTTTTCTGGTTTTGATTTGGCACGAAGTTTAAGAAAGAAAATAAAACTTTAATCTTGTGGTCTTAAAATAATCGTATGCCAAATGTATCAAAATGTAATTTATGTTTGTGATCTATACACATGCCATGTAGAAAGTTAGAATTAAGGAGTTGTTGTAAAAGGAAAGAAACATTCGCTTTTAAACGGACTAAAAACGAAAATAAGACTTAACAGATTGAAACGAGAAGAATAACATTTGAACATATGTAGCTCACACTCACTGTAGGTCGGTGTTCTGGAGATTTTCTTAGCATGTTTTTATTATCTGTTTCCTGCAACAACTAAATCCGCTTTGTCAACTGACAGATTTTTTATACATGTGGCGTGCTGAAAAGCAAGATACTTACCAGGTGCAGGAGTATATAATCGGATGTGGTGAGAACAAACCCCGGTTTATTTTGTTGATAAGTCCATTTTTGTCCTGTTGGATTTACATTGTCAATATATCATATAGAAGATATCAGGATAAAGAACTTTTTTTTTTTTTGCGTAACAAGTATAACTTATCGAGGTATTGTTTACGAAGTTCAGATAGCTGAAAAATCAACTCACAGAAGCTTTAAATGGTGGTCGATGTGCAGGTCAAACATACAGTATCCTAAAATCACATTAAAGTGTTAGTATTAGGGACATGATGTAAAGAGCTGAAATACATTGCTTCATCAACATTCTTATTTCTTACCAAGCGACCATATATCAGATTTATAGCCATAGGGTATGCCGGCAAGGAGCTCAGGGAACATGTCGTTTGGTGTGCCAGATACCTATTACATGAAATTTGTTCCAAAATTAAGGATTAGCTGTACAACTCGACGTCTTTTACTCAAATGGATTAAGCTAGGTGCTATGGCGACAGGAGCTTTGTAATATGATGAATACCACAATATTTTTTTTGATAAAAAGGAAGATGACCACCACAACATTTTGGTACCTATGACCGAAAATAAAAGCAAATTTTAGGTTTTCTCGGTCTTGGAGGGAGAAGGCATTTCTCTATTGTTAAATAGATATGCTGAATCGATTGTTAGGTGACAATAGTTGTCGTAACTTTCATGTAAGTAAGAAGTTCATTTTACCGCAATAGAAATTCATACCGAGGAAGCAAGGCCTTCTGCATCTAGCAATTTTCCTAATCCAAAATCACCTGCGACAATCAAGTGAATTTGAAGGATAGTAGAGATGCAAAGATGACCCAATCCAGCAATTGTTTGGGCATTCTTACCTAACCTGATGTCGTTGTCCTCTGTGATGAATATGTTACATAATTGAATTAAAAATAGTTCACGTTAAAAACGTTTCATGCTAAGAAGGCTTTTCTATTTCGCCGATTACAGCAAGTTTTTACCTTGAGGTCTCTATGATGAATGCGGTTGGAATGCAGATGCTCCAAAGCTAACAATAGATGAGTCAGCCATTTGCAGAGTTTCTACAATAGCAGGAAAAAAACAGCATAAAAACACGCAATTTTTTAAGCTACCGGGAAGGCACAGAGAAGCTTCATAAGTATTGAAATCGCATTTAACTACCTCTTCCTGGAAAACTGCTCCTCTAGACTTCCTCATGACCTCCGCCCTGAACACTGGGAAAAAAAATCGTCACCGTCCTCAGATTACACCACAAAAGAAGTTTTATGATCATCCTATTCATTTCTTTATTTTCAACCTCATTACCCCATCTATCGTTCTTGGTACGAGGGAGTATTTATGAAATCTGAGGTCTTTCATTCTCCAGATACCTGGATGTGCTTACAACACAGGCTGAAAACAGCCACGATCTTGGCAAAAGGTTGCACTCTACAAACACAGGTTAGCCATATTTTACCATAAAATATAGCCGGTGACAATGATGAAGAATTTTACTTAACAATTGTTTTCCCTTCCCTCGTTTAGTGGCTCCTTTTGTTCTTTATTCTTATCTTTCCTTATAGGTACACGTTTAAAATGTTAGCAAAATCTGGGATAATCACTCACATATTTTCATCTTCGCAATAATCGGCAACGATGCATATACAGCTCCCCTGAAAGAAAAAGAAAGTCGAGCTTTTTCTCTGGTGCAGCTTATGCAGCAATAATCACAACTATTAAAGGCTACGTTTTGCACTTTCTTATCCAAGCAACCACAAAACTGCATGATAGGATACCTTGTCCACCCAAGCATCTTTGTACTCTAAAAGATATGGATGGCTTAGTTTAGCTATCAAATTCACCTGCAACGGAAAAATAACCGTCTATCATCAGATTAGAAGAATATTCTCCAAGCATATCTTATCATCAAGTAAACCTTTTCATATAATAAATTATAAGATTAGTCGAAGAATTTGTATCTAAATGTGCTTGGTTCGAAAGGAAAGATTGGAGCAACTATTTGATGACA
Source organism: Capsicum annuum (assembly GCF_002878395.1). NCBI lineage: Eukaryota > Viridiplantae > Streptophyta > Magnoliopsida > Solanales > Solanaceae > Capsicum > Capsicum annuum. Next base: position 18,201 of record NW_025891242.1, read on the forward strand.
TAACTTCTTTCACTCGACATTTAAGCGTGTCCATATTCCATACTGCCGATTCATCAAACTGAAAATTTGGTAGAGAGATGTATATCTCTTCGCATCCAGATTATCCACTTCAAGAAAGTGGTGTTATTGATATAGGGAAAATCATAGGTGCGAAGTACTTACTGGTTCTTCTTTTCTATTGCTAAGAGGAAAGAGAACTACTTCGCGTGTGACTCCAACGAGAAAGTTCTAAATTTCTACTTTAGTACAATCTTACTTGTCAGCTCATGTCATTTTTTTTTGGAAGCTCGTCTTGCGGATGCTTGGTCCTTCGAACTCAAACATTGAGTTAATCCATTGGGGCATATATATTATTCTGCTGAAACAATCTTCTCCAAAACCTAAGCTCATCAGATGCAAACCAGCATTCATGCAGATAAGAATGAAGATGTCTAAAGGTTTCCATCGATAGAATTCATAGGATGCTCAATGCATTGGTCAGGACAATCACTCCTTACATAGTCCAGCATGCTAAAAACTCTTAGAAGAAACAAGGCTTGCATGGCAACACACGCTTCAAGTCGTACGATAAGATAGTTAAAATGGTAACAGCAAAGGAAGAATGTTGTGGTATGAGAGTCATAATTCAAGATGTTTAGAAGAAGACCAATTGAAATAGAACAACAACAAGAAGAAGCCCAGTGTATCTGGGGGGGGGGGGTAAAATATACACAGTCCATACCGCTACCCCCGAAGAAGTAGAGAGGTTGTTTCCGATAGACCCCCGGCAATTGAAATAGAAGAACATCAATAAAAATTAGTTTATCAAATACCTTATGATGGAACACCTCATACAATGTAGCTCACTACCGAAACTATAAGGAGAACTATTCAATTAGACAAAAATCTAGCAAGTACGAGATATTGAATGTATGTATTATTCTGAATTGCTTTATATTTCATAAACGCGATGTTCCTTGGTTGAAGTTTTTGTTTGTCCCTTTGTTGTTTTGTGATGTACTTAACGAACTTGTTGTAACACGCCGTATTCAAGTACGTGTATTGGCGTATTCAAGTACGTGTATTGGTCTTATTTATATGGAATTAATTTTTTTTAATTTATACCGGAATATGCCGGTCGATGGTTCCATACGAAGGTTATTGAATAAGCTTTCCAATGATATAAAGATTTCCAAAAATAGATAGGTTTCGGATATAATCGAGCACGTTCAAAACTATAAAACGGTGGGTGGGATATTTGGGAATAGTAAATGTGCAGGAAAATTTCCTACACACAAACTACTGAGCCCAGCCGAATTTTTGGGTCAACTTCGAATGATCATAACTACCTTAATTTAATTAAATGAGAGAGATGAGACCTATGAAAAGAAATATATTTGAGTCTTCTTTCCAATGCAATTGGTTTCATTCAAATCCAACGTCTGAGTAAGGAGTTATACTCGTTTTACTTCGGCCTATCAAAACGGATTTTTAGGGTCAACTTCAAATGACCATAACTCCTTGTACAGGATGAAATGGGTGGCCTACTTTATATGAAATGAAATCCTTTTGAATTATCCTTATAACGATACCAATTTCACCAAAATCTGATATCGGAGCAAACAGTTATGGTCTATCTACTTTAGCTTATCAAAACAGTGCACCAAAGGACAGATTTGACAGTATTTAAATTTTAAAGGCATTTTGGTCATTTCCTATTATATTATGGTTGGGAATATGTGTATATATACATGTATATGAGTTCAAAAACTCATTTTCATCATCAATCATTGAGAAAGAACAAACCCTAGCCAAATTTGACCTTTAAATTACTTATGATTCAACCGTAGAAATTCCAAAGTAATCTGATAACTGCGTTTGTCATCTCGAGAGCTTCGAAAGGCTCCTATTATTTGTGCAAACAGGATTGCATAATCAAGAGGTGAATTCTAAGGTATGAATATTGTTTGCCTTTATTCTTTTCGATAAGCAAGAGGATTATATGTATTGGTTGTTATTGAAAAGTGATGGAAATAGGGTTATGGACTATTTTGCATGGTTTGGTTGTATTGAATTGTTGAAAGTGGATATGGTAATTGAGTTATGGAAGGTGTATATGGTGATATACTATTGAATTGATGATTATTTATGTCTATGGCTCAATTTGGTTTAATGGATTGGTTGGAAGGATAAATGAATACAAACTTGATATTGGAGGATGTTGTATGAATATGCATGACATGTGAATGTAATTGGAGTATAAGAGGGTTAAAGTGACACCCTTTATGGTGTAATTAAGGCTTACTAAACCCTTAGTTTGGTGAATTCAAATAATTGAATTGTGACGTTTGGTTGGTAATACTAGATTGCTATATATGTTGATTGTAGATAAGTAATCCGAAAAGACGGGAAGTCCATTTAGGACTAGTATTGAAGGTTGACAGTCAGGTATGTAAAGCATACTCCATACCATATCTTTGGCCTAAAAGTGAACAATTGTTCTATTAAGAAAGTTTCCAAAGTTATTCAATAACATGCGATCCATAATGGTTTTGTATGATGTCCTACGTTACCAATGAGCTTGTTTCCACCCTGTAAGATGTCAAGACATTCCAATACTTACTTGTTTTCCAAATCTTACATGTTTATTGCACTAATGAATGTCAGAAGGTATCCGATTACTCAAACAAGATCCATGTGCTATTAATGACTCCAAAAAGTTTCATTGATATACTAATAAGTTCCTACTTCATTTTTATGGCATTGATGACTCCAAAACACTTCATTGATATGCCAATGAGTTCTTACTTCATCGTTATTGCATTGATGGTCTATTTATATGTCTCTTGTTGATGTATCATTGCTTCAAAGTATCAAAAATACGGTGGCGACCGAAATAACAATCTCAAAAATTAATTGAACTAAGTGATGAAAGTTCTATCTTATCGGGTGGTATCCCAGGGACATAAGCCTATCATGGGTTGATCCCTATTTATGTGTTTCTGGGTGGTATCCCAAGGGCATAAGCCTATCATGGATCGATCCAAGTTGATATGTACTGGAGGCAGCCTAATGGTCATAGTACAGTACAGTAATGATTACAAAGATGATAAGAATGAAGGTAAAGTGATTGAATAAATACAATGTACAGGT
>NW_025891242.1:21432-28925 GCF_002878395.1 Capsicum annuum
TTTCAAAGTATCAAAAATCCGGTGGCGACCGAAATAACAATCTCAAAAATTAATTGAACTAAGTGATGAAAGTTCTATCTTATCGGGTGGTATCCCAGGGACATAAGCCTATCATGGGTTGATCCCTATTTATGTGTTTCTGGGTGGTATCCCAAGGGCATAAGCCTATCATGGATCGATCCAAGTTGATATGTACTGGAGGCAGCCTAATGGTCATAGTACAGTACAGTAATGATTACAAAGATGATAAGAAAGAAGGTAAAGTGATTGAATAAATACAATGTACAAGTTTCCACAAGTTCTAGTAAGTGTGCTCCACTCCTATTACGATTTATTCACTTGTTTCTAATTTTTATTGAGCTCCTATATCATATGTGATTATCTACAACTTTACACACTCAGTATATATTTTGTACTAACGTCCCCCATGGGGACCTGCATTTCATGTTGCAGGCATAGGTACCTCAGCTCATACACCGCACAAGTAGGAGTCAGGATATCCAGCTGCTTTTTGTGAGGTCCAGTTTGCTCCAGGGCTTTCCGTGTCATATCCAGTAACTTTTCGTATTGTATAGAAGTTAGCTATATGGCGGGGTGTGTCCCGACCTCAATTAAACTCTGTGTATTGTCTAGAGGCTTTGTAGACCTAATGTACAGTCAAGGTGGTGTTTTGTTAATAGACGTGATGGCTCCAATGGCCAAGTATTGTATATACATATATATATGTGTGCTCAAGCTTATACAGGTGATTATTTCCTTTTATATGCGATATGATGCTATCCGAATTTCAGGTTGTTATAGAGGTATGCATGGGAAGTATAAGGTGATGAGTTGGTTCTCCTGGGCCTCCTCGGTTATGGGTGCCAGTCCGCCCCAATAGAATTTGAGGCGTGACACTTGTGGTATTCAACTTGACTTGTTATCTGCAGAAATGGAGTCATCTAAAGAGATAGGTTGTCGAGCTCCAGAAGACCCCGTCCACTGCATCAACGACTATGATTTTTTTGATAGTGTAGCTACGATGAATATGTGTTCCAAGTGTCAAAAGGACATGATACTAAATGAAGCAGGAACATGCAAAGCTTGCAGTTGCATCCAGAAAAGACGTCGTATGCAGAAACTCAAGCAGCGATGAATGAGAGCTTGCTCTTGCAGGTGCCGCGGTTGCATCTGGAGATTATGCCTCTCAGATTTCACAAGTGAATTCAAAAGTGGGTTTGAAAAAGTGCACAGCTTGTCGTAAGCGTGTGGGACAAGCTTTATTTGGAATTTTTTTCAAGGCACAATTTCCTTTTTACCCTTATTGGACCCACTTGATTTTAAATATAATAATACTTCTTTTTTAGTATTTGTTTTTTTAAAGTAAAAGTCTTATCACTTCAATCAAAATTTAAACTTTCAGCCTTTTATTTTTATAGTATCAAAATTATTTTAAACCACAGAGAGCAATTTCTTCTTTTTGGTTGGTTCTACATAGGTAAACCAGTTTTCTTTGACAACTCATTGTTCACATTACTGTGATTTCTCAAGTAAAAATTGGATCTTTAAAGCTAAAGTTAAAGAAAACAAGAATTTAGAGGGATCCCATTTTCCACATATATCATCTTACAATTGGAAAAAGTAACAAATACAACTACAAAGATCAAACTTCTTTTGTTTAGAACTGAGAATTGATTGAGACAGTGAGCTACCCAAGATACAACATCCTTCTCCGCTATTTTCTCTAATGCGTCACATGCCTCATCAATACTTCACACTCACAGTACATTGATAGGAGTGCATTTCCGACATAGCACATGATATGATATCCTACATTAACATGTCAGCCGTGTAATTTGCTTTCCAAATTCGAATGCAGCAACATCAAGTAAGAAAATATTGTATGTCTGAACAAGCAGTATAACAAGCATATTTTTTACAAACTTTAAACATGAGTAGAAAATGTCCATTTCACCCTTTGTCTTGATGAATGTTTGATCCTTTTAGAAGCACTGTGATCTAAAGTTCACTCCACAGCAAACTGTTTTCTATTAATCTTTTGAGATTTGAATATTGTCGACCTCAAAAATGAAAATACACAACACAACAATTTCCTACAATTTTTTTTTTAGTTTCTGCACTTATTTACTTCCACACCGAATACTTAGTTTCGAACAAATATCAGGCTGATGCAATGCACCTCTCGTAGAGCTCTTCAAGAACCAGTCTTCAACAACCACCATAAAACAGTAAAGTTAAAAACCTGACCTTTTCATTTTTTGAAGTAGTTCAACACAGATGACACACTCCTATTTGCTTTCCCACCAATCACAACCTTACGTTTCTCCTTTCTCAGCTCTCTCTTCACCAGAAGTACATAGGCTAGCCCATGTTCTGTGATATTTCAATGTAAACACAGATCATCACACTGTCAGCTTATGATTAAATGTTCATTCACTCGACAACAGTGAGAGTGAGTCATAGAACACCAAATTTAACAAACATAACACGGAAGTTACCATTGTCTCAATGAATAACATCCTAAAGTGAGGATATGAATACCAAGAAAACTTAAGATGCAAACTTTCAAATACAGTGTACACCAGTCAACGGCCATAAACAGTAAAGTATAAATAGAAAAATCAAATCAATGACATGAAAGAAAAATAAATGTCACATATAAAGGACAATAAATTTTATCAAGAGTAAGGATCATGGAAGACTAAAGTCTCATGAAAGTTATAGTGGTAGGATATCTGACAGGGAAAGGGAGCGAGACGACTTTGAACGGGACAAGAAAAAGTATGAGGAAAAGAGTCATCGTTCAATAGACAAAGGTCACTCGGAAAAACCAAAACATGACACTTCTCGGGATAGTGATTACCAATCTTATTCATCACGAAAGAAGAATTGTAATAGACACCATTAGCTTAGAGCAGCGTAACAAAATGTTACCATGCCCAATATGTTGTCTTTATGGAGCGTAGCTACTGCTCTTTGCATAATAGCTGAGGGTGCCTCCTTTATTAGTGAAACTGTACCACACCCTTTTGTATATTTCAACTATTTTCAGTTAGTTCCCCTGAATAATTGACATCCCCATGCTGTCCAAATATATTTGGTCTGCACAAACTCTTTAACATTCAATTAATTGTTCTCAAAATTGACTTCCTAGTTTAAAATTAAAAATTCATACAAATGTGACGGTATGACTCCCACTTCCCTTTTCTCCTTTCTTCCATTTACGCAGCCCTCTATTATGTGATAAGAAAGTAAGAAACAAATAGAAGCATAAAACAACAATAAAGCTAGAAAAAGACGTGTAAGTATATATAAGCTGGTGGGACTTATATCATTGTAAGTAGAGTTATTCATGAGTACAAAAAATACATTATAATCACCATGTCTGTACACAAAAATAGTACTCCTAACATATTTGACAAAACATCATTGTAAAAGTTACATGATGATCAGTACGGCTATACACAAAAGTAGTACAGTACTTCTAGATACCACTTGAAAAAACACCATTCCAACTTCAAAATAAAGAGCTTTACCATAATAATAACTCATATCATTGTTGAAGTAGAGCCAAATCTTTATTGACGATATCAATATCACAATGAAGTTGGAGGGGAAAGTTTTGTTCTCTTTGTAGTCCATTTTTGTTCAAATGAGGCACTTTGTAATTATTGCCGCCACTATCTTTCATCACCTCAATCATACAAGATTGTAAAGTAAGAAATACATGATTAAGTTGTTTCGCTTTCATTTCATCAAAAGATCTTTCCACTGCTTCCACTAATTCATCAACATTTTTAGGGGCGTTTTGATATTGAAGACTTTGGATTGCCTTAAAAAAACCAAGATCTAAAACATTTAAATCTGGACTGATGATGGTTGAAAATAGAATCTAATGTCAAATCCATCTTGTCGGGCAGCTTCAATAAATTCCAAATCATTGTTACCAATATATGGCCTTGCATTATCTTGTTATAAAAAGATAGGATTATTTGAATCGGAAGCTGGCCAATTTGCTCTAATAGGAGGAAGAACTTTCTCTATCATGCAAGCTCTAGTGATATCCTTAGTTACTAACTGAATGGGCTTTGTTTCCATAGTTCCTGCTGTTCGATTTTTGCTATTCCGCTTAGCTGGTTCCTTAACTACAAACGAAAAAATACCTATTTTTCAAGAAAACAACTCAATTCCATTTTCATCAAATCGAGGACGTGCTACAGCAGCTATAAACATAACCTTTGGAATAAAATTTTAACTTTTGTAAGAACGATACGGATCTGGCTCATGCTTTCCATGAGAGTAAAATTTTCTAGAAAATTGAATTTTGCAATAACAAATTTTTCTTAATTGTTGATAGAGAAAATGAGAGTAAATTTTAAATTAAAGCGATACACTGACTTGGACTACTTAACTCTTTGCAAAAGAGAGAGACAGTTATGTAGGTGGTGCATTTTTCTAGTAGATTTTTTTTTAATACTGTACTCTCTATTGCATTTTTTTTAATTATTGTGAAATTTAATAAAAGTACCTAGTGGTCCAATACTTTTTTAAGAGGGGTAATTTTGTAACTTTAGCAAGGTCAATGCCTATTTCTTATCTATTGTGTCCGGTCAAATGGCGACATATAATTTGACATGGAGGGAGTATTATGATGTTCAATGTTCATCAATCCATAAGCAAATTACTTTATATAGTTCCCAGTAGGTTACAATGAGTCGGTTCGATTCAAACCTATTGCTCTATACAAATATTAAGACAAATTTATAAAATCAATCTTCTCTAAATAGAAAATGTTAATCAAAAATCAATCTTTAGAGCAAGTAAAAAAGACCAAAGGATAGCAAAAATTAATTAGTATCGCAGAAAAAGAAGATATCTAAAGGATAACTGAATTAGTTAGTACCATAACAATATTAACTACAGATCTAGAGAAAATAGATTAAAACTTGAATTAATTAATTTGTATAATAGATCAATAATAATAACAGATTTGAAATAAAAGGATTAAGGCTTGAAATAGTTAGCATCATGTATCATATATATAACAAACATCAAATGAAAACTTGCTCGAAACTTGCTCCACCATCAAAGATGCACTTACCAAAAATAAATCATGATGGACTAATAAAAATTGAGATTAAGAACATGAATTTTGCCTGAAACTTGTGTTTTGGTGTCAAGGTGCGCAGGGAATACGGTGGAGAAAAGGAAAAATAGAAAAAATGAAGATGAAAGAAGATTTTAGGAAAGTAAAACAGTAGAGGCAAAAAACACGGTAAAGTGTCATTGATTGGAGGTTTTAGTTACCAAAATACCCTTACTGTTGGTGTTGTTAACGAAAATATCCTCAAATAAGACAAAATAGTAGTAACTAAAGTCTTCATTTGTATAAAAGATTAAAATATAATCATTATTATTTTTAAAAAATGTATAAATTTTAGTAACTAGAAATATAATAGTAAAATTACTTTTAACCTTGCAAGAGTAAAGAATTTATTAAGGAGTGTGTCCAATTCAAATGGGGTAAATAGAAAAGATTGAAAGGTTTATTCAACTATTTTACATTGAGTCCACTTAATTCATTGATATTTTAGATAATACTTCCTCAATATTCATAATAAATAAATTGTTTAGATATTGTTGATATTTAAGGTAATTTAATTGTTTCAATAGTAATGTTGAAATTTTTATTTATTGTTATACTTCTTTTTTGTATTTCTTATATCATGAATTTAGGAAATTTAATTGTTCCTATTTATTTATTGTTTTGAATTAGTTTTTTAAAAGTCAGTATTGGAAGCCAATTTTGACACTGTGATGTTGACACCCAATTTTGACCTCCCGACACTACATTTAGTCTGTTATTTTAACAAAATCGTTAATTTTTAAACATTAGTATTTTTGCATATTTTCTTGCATCAAATAGATTTCCGACATATCGCATTCATAATTTAGAAAATGCATAAATCATCAATTATCTTTTAGAATCATATTTTTATAATATTCTAAAATTAAAAATGACATTTTTATAATTTTATTAATTAAATTATTTTCACGTAATTATGCACACTCACAGTTTTGCAAAATACATTGTCTAGTTTTGCTTTATTTAATACTATTTATTGATATTATTATTTATTGACATTGTTATTATATATATTAATATTATTTTTTATTTATCGTTTATTATTATGATTTATTGTTTAATTATTATTTTTTTCATTATTATTATTTATCTTTTATTATATTATTTATTATTTATTATTTAATGTTGTTATTTATTTTTTAATTGCTATTATCATATATTATTAGTATTCATACTTTAATTTAAATAATAGCCTAATCAAAATTACCTTGCATAATTTTGTTAACCTTTTAATTTAATTTTATTTAATTTCTTACAATTATAGCCTATTTTTACCCAATACATTACAATCTTAACCCAATTTCTTACAATTTAAGCCATTATTTTTCATCCTAGCCACATTTTAATTCCCCCATGACATTAAATCACAGCCGTCAATCAAAAAGCCAATCCAACGGTTGACATCAAAAGATCTCTCTTTCTGTATTTCAAACCTACAAACCCTAACTCAAAATTTTTCCCCAACTTCCGCCTCTATCTCTCCACCTCTCTCGTCTCTCTCTCTACAAATACCTCCAAATATCGATCTCACCCCCTCTCCTCCGATCTCTGCATCGCCAATTGACCACCAAAACTACCCCCTCCGCTCCGAGTCTTCGTCGCCATGGTGCCATCTCCGGCGAACAGCCTTCGCTATTGCCTCTTCCTTCTCCTCCATATGCGCCGCCAGCTCCTACCCCAGGAGAGTCCAGCCGTTGCTCCGATGGCCAGCCCCCTCCTTTCTCATCCTCCACCGGCGAACAGCGCCGACATCGACGGAGACGGCCAGCCAAGCCTCCACGCCGCCGCTCCATCCTCCATCCTCTAGTCGCCTACTTTCTCCCCTCCAATGAACGTCCAACAGCCGTGACACAACCTCGACTCAACTCCCACAGCGATACCTCCGGCAAACCACTTCGGCGTTCCAACCATGCAACCCTTCCTCATCAAAAATGAAGAATCCGTCTTCAGGTTTGATCCCGTCTTCAAAATATGTGTGTGAACTTTAGTACTATTTCTTCATCTGTGTCTCTCATAAGTGTGCCCACGTTTGATTTTTGATGAATAAATGTGTTGATTTTAACTTTGTGATTTTTATTCGACCCTATTTGCATGTCCTACTTGTTTGAAATTTCGTGACACTTAACATGAATAGTGAGACAATTGTTCTTCTCTCTCTGGTATGTGCAAACACGCCTAACTTCTTGCAACTTCACATTTTTTATGCCTCTTAGTCAATATGGGTAATTTGGTATGTGAAAAACATATACGTGACGATTCGAAAATTTTTTCGTAAATCTTTAATAAGGTTAATATGTGCACGTTTTGACTGTTTGGGTATGATCCTGTACCAATTTGATTTGAGAAA
>NW_025891242.1:29025-57488 GCF_002878395.1 Capsicum annuum
TTTTTCGTAAATCTTTAATAAGGCTAACATGTGCACGTTTTGACTATTTGGGTATGATCATGTACCAATTTGATTTGACAAAAGCATCTCAGTAATTGATTTATTATTTTTTGGATTTTTTCGTAAGTCTTTAATAAGGCTAATATGTGCACGTTTTGACTGTTTGGGTATGATCCTGTACCAATTTGATTTGAGAAAAGCATCTCAGAAATTTATTTTTTATTTTTCTTTCCTTACTTGGTTGACAGACATCCCCTCAAACGTTAATTATGGTAAATTTAGATACCTCTTATTGATTTCATTTAGTAAGTAGGAAGGATCTCTTTTCACTTGTTCTATTCATGGAAATTTCAAATGTTATAATAGGGTATTATTTATTTATGGCAAGTATTGCATGATTGGTGGAACGGATTGATTTACCCCATCCATTTAAGGGAACAATCCCCTTAATTGACTCATTATATGTAATTCTTCTTCCATTAAATATTATTCTTCCTTCATTATTTGGGATTGTGGACGGCCCTCCTCACTAAATAAACTCACCATTCTTTTTCTTTAAGAGGACAAACTTCTCCTCCGCTATTACTCCCATCTATTTTCTCTTAAAAGTACTTCGATGTTCTTTGGCACTTTGGATTTCGAAAAACATTCGGTCTTGTCCTTGCTGCAATTGCTTTGGGTTCTATTATTATTGTTTGGTGCCTAATCGGCTAGTCTCTATCGACGCATTCTTTTCTTATTCTGTAGCATTTGTGATAGCAAAGCATAGAAACCATGTCTATAGGAACTAATTTAAAACAATTACGATTTTGCTTTTTTCACTGTCATAAAAAAGATTAAAAAACAGAAAAGAATAGCTTACTAGAGTGTACTATAACATGTTCTAGCTGTTTTCTTGAACAGTAGCACATTTGGTGCAAGTTGAAGACATTCTGGGTATTGCTGTTTGTATTTTCTTGTTCTATGTTTGCTTTGTTTGACTGTGGTTTCTTGTGAAAGTTTTTTCATAATTGAACACAGCTCAGGGTTTTACTTTTCATAGATATTTTCTACTTTCTTTCTGATATTTTGTTGGGTTTTTGCTTTGTTTCTTGCATGAAAATGTAAGTTTTTTTTCCCTATTTCTTTTTTTGCGCTAAGGAGGGTGAGTGATGTGGTGGGAAGAGGGGCCAGTGGGGGGGGGGGGGTCTTTTGTTTAATTCTTTCCAAATTAATGTGAAGATAATGTTAGATAGAATCTTATTCGGAAGACAAAGTGTGTGAATCACATTCAGCAGAGTGGGAGAAAAGGTGAAGAAATTTTAGAGAGGATTTTGAAGGATGAATGATAGCTCAGCTAGAGAAATGAATGAGAGACAACTTCAAAGGCCTTGTGGTTGTGTGGGCATTTTCTTTCAGCTCTTTGATCGGAACCGTAGATTTGCCACGAAGCTGTTTCCAAAGAAACTGCTTTCACCAGGTTAGCTACTACTACATTCCACTCATTTTTAAAGCAGAATGGTTAATTTCTTGAAGGTGATTCTAGCTAGAAGGCTAAATTATTTCTTTTTTTGTGCTGCATTCTTGTAGCTTTCTTGAAACAAGCTTCAAAAAAGTTTGGAGGGGATGAGAAGCAGCCAAAGCTTCATTTGGTACTCATTTCTTGAACTATACTCCCACATTTAGCTTTCCTTTTCTTCTATTGTCTCAGATTTTAGCCTGACAGGAAAGTTTTTGTTTTTATTGTTTTTGGTTCTTGTATGAACAATGTAGATTACTGATGAGAACAGTGGGGGTTTTCCAAAAGCAAAGAGTAGTGGAATGACCGTTACACGTTGTGAAAGCATGCGTAAAATGAAAGCTCCAGGTTTGGTTGCTAGGCTCATGGGTTTGGAATCAATGACAGCAGGATCAGGCAATAAGCCCCAAAAGGCTTCAGCTTCTGAAACTTGGAGCAATGTGGCAGAAAAACTTGGTGCTCGACCTGCCAGATCTGATAAAGAAGATATGGATTTTGAGATGGCCAAAATAAAGAGTCCCAAACCAGGTTTGCAAAGGTTTAGAGCTAAATGTGCTCTCACTTATCATACTAGATATTTTTCTCCTTTGGAAGATGAAGCAGATTTAGTTGGGAATTCACTTGATCACCATTCAACTGACAACTACCTCTCCAGCAGTCCCAATAGTAGCTCAAGTATAGTCCCCGATTCGACATTTTACTATTTGCATACTTCCTTTCTTTCCCTCAAATACATTAATTAAAAAAGAAGACAACTCTGAAGTTGGACAAAGTGCTTGCGGAATCAGTGGACTTTATTGATGATGAACCACTCTTTCTAGAACCTGATAGAGATCTTTCGGATTGTCAGACCTCATTATCCACCAGGAGGAGTTGCAGAGAACTGATTCATAACATTTCTGGAGTGCTCTGCAAGATTGATCAGTTAAAAGTAAGCAAACTCAGCTACACAAAACAGGTCGTTTTGAATGCTGAACTCATATTTGGAACTACACCTCAATAGCAAGCTCTACCTGAAGAATATGAGTTCTGTGAGCCATTTTCTCCTTAATCAACTTGAAATGTTTTCGAGTTTTCTGTGGATGGCTTTCGGTGAGTTGCTTGGCTGTAATGACCCAAAACAGACAAATCAGCTTAAAGGATTCACCTTTGATTGTCTATTAGAGTACCTAGACTCAAAATTTTCTCCAATCTCTGATTCTGGTTTCAGAACCTGTACCAAACTACCATCAAGTATGACCAAAGAGATTCTGATTGCTGATATTATTGATGAGGTCGAAGAGTGGACACAATTTGTTGGTTTGATCCCAGACGAGCTAATAGAATGGGATATAGCCATTCTTTGGGTAAATGTACAGACTTCGAGATTGAAGAATATGAATGTGGCACTGAAATTGCTAGGCATATTCTCCAAGAATTGGTAGATGAAGTTGTTTTAGACCTCTACAGTTCTAGCTAAATTTGGTGGAACTGTTGATTGCTCCTCTTTCTGAGACTTTGTTGCAAGCCTATCAGTGCTGTTCTCATGTGAAAACTCTTGACTCAATATTGTCGAGCAAAGTATTTTGTACAAACCATTGATTCTGCATCTGATTCGACTTATTGTACTTGTGCTTTTGCATTTATGAATATTAAGAACAATCCCTTCGTGGACATCTGTTTGAAGTAGAACATTACAAGCACAAAATGAAAAATGGTTCAAAATATAAGAACAATTTGAAAGGAAACCCAATAAGCCTAAATGGATGCATATGCAAAAATCTGTTACTACCTCCGACCCAAATTATGTGTCGCCCGTCCCAAAATAAATGTCGTCTTTCCTTATTTGGAAATTTTTCAAAGGCACAATTACCTTTTTACCTTTATTGGATCCACTTGATTTTAAATATATTAATACTTATTTTTTAGTATTTGTTTTTTTAAAGTGAAAGCCTTATCACTTCAATCAAAATTTAAACTTGCTGCCTTTTATTTTTACAGTATCAAAATTATTTTAAACCACAGAGAGCAATTTATTCTTTTTGGTTGGGTAAACCAGTTTTCTTCGACAACTCATTGTTCATATTACTGTGATTTCTCGAGTAAAAATTGTATATTTAAAGCTAAAGTTAAAAGTACATTATATATAATCTTCATAGCTCCTTCAACTGTCCTACAACAATAGAATCAAAACTAAGGGATGCTCAACCACGTTAAGCCTCGAGGAATAGTTTAGTCCAACAATACTTGATGATTTACGTAAGACAGAGGCTCGTTCTATAGGTCAATAGCCACTTCTCTACACTCGCTACCATTTTTAGTTTCAGCAACACAGCATCTAGGTGCTGCCTCTGGATCTGGTTTTGCCGACTGTGAATTAGATGAAGTTCTTTCTTCATCGAAGTATCGTGTTTTATAGTTGAATCTTCCATCAGACAATGTCATTCTGCTAGATTTTGCGGAGATACATTCCACTATATTTGCGTCCTCATGGTCCAGTGGACTGCTCAACACCTCAAGCTCTTTTGTCTTGTTATTCCTCGTATCACCCTCGTCAAATCGACTAACATGCTCCGGAGAAACATGCTCTTGTTCCTCGGACCATGTTTTTGCCCTTGAACTTGATGAGCTTGGAGTGATTGTAGTTTCTGTTTGTGAGATTGTCTCCTGTTGATCATATCTATTGCAAACAGCTGCCTCACTCATCTCCCCACTTTTAGAATCCTCACTATCTTGAGAGATCCTAACCGAGTAGCTTGTTGGATCAACTCTCTTAGTGTCAAGTTTGGCTCAGAACGTGTTATAATTGTCAGAATGTTATCACTTTCGTCAAAGTAAAGGATAGTTCTCTTCTCTTTTAGCTTCAACTGTCTGTCTCTGCTACCTCTCGGACTGATAGATTTTCCAGGTGATGGTCGTGTTTTCTCTTTCCTTCTGCTTGAGGACTTCACAGGACGAAACGCAGATGAAGGGTTGTGACCCAAGAAGAGGTATGGTTAGAAATGTTGATGTATCAACAGCTCGGTAGCCTATAAGTAGAGGTAAAAAAATATATCAAGATGAATCTCAAGTTAATACTCCCTCCATTTCATTTTGCTTTTCAGGTTTTGATTTGACACGAAGTTTAATAAAGAAAAGAAGACTTGAATCTTGTGGTCTTATAATAAAGGTATGCAGAATGTATCAAAATGTAATTTAAGTTTGTGATCTTTAAACATGCCATGTAGAAAGTTAGAATTAAGGAGTTGTAGTAAAAGGAAAGAAACATTCCCTTTTAAACAGACTATAAAGGAAAATAAGACTTAACAGGATAAAGAACTTCTCTTTTTTTTGATTTACATTGTCACTATATCATATAGAAGATATCAGGATAAAGAACTTCTCTTTTTTTTTTTTGCGTAACAAGTATAACTTTTCGAGGTATTGTTTACGAAGTTCAGATGGCTGAAAAATCAACTTACAGAAGCTTTAAACGAGGGTCGATGCGCAGCAATGTCAAACATACACAATCCTAAAATCACATTAAAGTGTTAGTATTAGGGACATGATGTAAAGAGCTGAAATACATTGCTTCATCAACATTCTTATTTCTTACCAAGCGACCATATATCAGATTTATAGCCATAGGGTATGCCGGCAAGGAGCTCAGGGAACATGTCGTTTGGTGTGCCAGATACCTATTACATGAAATTTGTTCCAAAATTAAGGATTAGCTGTACAACTCGACGTCTTTTTCTCAAATGCATTAAGCTAGGTGCTATGGCGACAGGAGCTTTGTAATATGATGAATACCACAATATTTTTTTTGATAAAAAGGAACATGACCACCACAATATTTTGGTACCTATGACCGAAAATAAAAGCAACTTTTAGGTTTTCTCGGTCTTGGAGGGAGAAGGGATTTCTCTCTTGCTAAATAGATATGCTGAATCGATTGTTAGGTGACAATAGATGGTTGAAACTTGCATGTAAGTAAGAGGTTCATTTTGCCGCAATAGAAATTCATACCGAGGAAGCAAGGCCTTCTGCATCTAGCAATTTTCCTAATCCAAAATCACCTGTGACAATCAAGTGAATTTGAAGGATAGTACAGAAGCAAAGACGACCCAATCAAGCAATTGTTCAGGCATTCTTACCTAACCTGATGTCGTTGTCCTTTGTGATGAATATGTTACATAACTGAATTCAAAATAGTTCACGTTAAAAACGTTTCATGCTAAGAAGGCTTTTCTATTTCGCCGATTACAGCAAGTTTTTACCTTGAGGTCTCTATGATGAACGCCGTTGGAATGCAGATGCTCCAAAGCTTACAATAGATGAGTCAGCCATTTGCAGAGTTTCGATAATAGCAGGAAAAAAACAACATAAAAACACACAATTTTTTAAGCTACCGGGAAGGCACAGAGAAGCTTCATAAGTATTGAAATCGCATTTAACTACCTCTTCCGGGAAAAGTGCTCCTCTAGACTTCCTCATGACCTCCGCCCTTAACACGGGGAAAAAAAATCGTCACCGTCCTCAGATTACACCGCAAAAGAAGTTCTATGATCATCCTATTCATTGCTTTATTTTCAACCTCATTACCCCATCTATCGTTCTTGGTACGAGGGAGTATTTATGAAATCTGAGGTCTTTCATTCTCCAGATACCTGGATGTGCTTACAACACAGGCGGAAAACAGCCACGATATTGGCAAAAGGTTGCGCTCTACAATCACAGGTTAGCCATATTTTCCGATAAAATATAGCCGGTGACAATGATGAAGAATTTTACTTAACAATTGTTTTCCCTTCCCTCGTTTAGTGGCTCCTTTTGTTCTTTATTCTTATCTTTCCTAATAGGTACACATTTAAAATGTTAGCAAAAGCAGGGATAATCACTCACATATTTTCATCTTCGTAATAATCGGCAACGATGCATATACAGCTCCCCTGAAAGAAAAAGAAAGTCGAGCTTTTTCTCTGGTGCAGCTTATGCAGCAATAATCACAACTATTAAAGGCTATGTTTTGCACTTTCTGATCCAAGCAACCACAAAACTGGATGATAGGATACCTTGTCCACCCAAGCATCTTTGTACTCTAAAAGATATGGATGGCTTAGTTTAGCTATCAAATTCACCTGCAACGGAAAAATAACCGTCTATCATCAAATTAGAAGAATATTCTCCAAGCATATCATACCATCAAGTAAAAATTTTCATATAATAAATTATAAGATGAGTCGAAGATTTTGTATCTAAATGTGCTTGGTTCGAAAGGAAAGATTGGAGGAACTATTTGATGACATAACTTCTTTCACTCGACATTTAAGCGTGTCCATATTCCATACTTCCTATTCATCAAAATGAATATTTGGTAGAGAGATGTATACCTCTTCGCGTCCAGATCTTCCATTCCAAGAAAGTAGTGTTATTGATACCGGGAAAATCATAGGTGTGAAGTACTTACTGGTTCTTCTTTTCTATTGCTAAGAGGAAAGAAATCTACTTCACGTGTGACTCCAACGAGAAAGTTCTAAATTTCTACTTCAGTTCAATCCTACTTGTCAGCTCATATCATTTTTTTTTTTGGAAGCTCGTCTTGCGGATGCTTGGTCCTTCAAACTCAAACCATGATTCAAGACATTGGGGCATATATATTATTCTGTTAAAACAATCTTCTCCAAAACCTAAGCTCATCAGATGCAAACCAGCATTTATGCAGATAAGAATGAAGATGTCTAAAGGTTTCCATCGATAGAATTCATAGGATGCTCAATGCATTGGTCAGGACAATCACTCCTTACATACTCCAGCATGATAAACACTCTTAGAAGAAAAAAGGTTTGCATGGCAACACACACTTCAAGTCGTACGATAAGGTAGTTAAAATGGTAACAGCAAAGGAAGAATGTTGTGGTATGAGAGTGATAATCCAAGATGTTTAGAATAAGCTTTCCAACGATATAAATATTTCCAAAAACGGATAGGTTTCGGATATAATCGAACACGTTCGAAACTATAAACTGGTGGCCGGGATATTTGGGAATAGTAAATGTGCAGGAAAATTTCCTGCACACAAACTACTGAGGCCAGCCGAATTTTCGGGTCAATTTTGAATGATCATAACTACCTTAATATAATGAAATGGGAGAGCTGCAAACTATGAAAACAAATATCTTTGAGTCTTCTTTCCAATGCAATTGGTTTCATCCAAATCCAACATCTGAGTAAGGAGTTATACTCGTTTTACTTCAGCCTATCAAAACAGATTTTTAGGGTCAAATTCAAATGACCATAACTCCTTGTACAAGACGAACTGGGTGGCCTACTTTATATGAAATTAAATCCCTTTGAATTATCCTTCCAACGATACCAATTTCACCCAAAACTGATATCGGAGTAAAGAGTTATGGTGGATCTACTTTAGCTTATCAAAACAGTCCACCAAAGGACAAATTTGACATTATTTAAATTTTAAAGGCATTTTGGTGATTTCCAATTATATTATGGACGATAATACGTGTATATATACATGTATATGAGTTCAAAAACTCATTTTCATCATCAATCATTGATAAAGAACAAACCCTAGAAAAATTTGACCCTTAAATTACTTTTGATTCAACCGTAGAAATTCCAAAGTAATCCGATAACTGCGTTTGTCATCTCGAGAGCTTCGAACGGCTCCTATTATTTGTGCAAACAGGATTGCGTAATCAAGAGGTGATTTCTAAGGTATTAATATTGTTTGCCTTTATTCTTTTCCATATGTATATGTGTGATAGAGGATTATATGTATTGGTTGTTATTGAAAGGTGATGTAAATAGGGTTATGGACTATTTTGCATGGTTTGGTTGTATTGAATTTTGGAAGGTGGATATGGAAATTGAGTTATGGCAGGTGGATATGGTGATATACTATTGAATTGATGAATATTTCTGTCTATGGCTCAATTTGGTTTAATGGATTGGTTGGAAGGATAAATGAATCCAAACTTGATATTGGAGGATGTTGTATGAATATGCATGGCATGTGAATGTAATTGGAGTATAAGAGGGTTAAAGTAACACCCTTTATGGTGTAATTAAGGCTTATTACTTAACCACTAGTTTGGTGAATTCAAATAATTGAATTGTGACGTTTGGTTGCTAATACTAGATTGCTATGTATGTTCATTGTAGATAAGTAATCTGAAAAGATGAGAAGTCCATTTGGGACTAGTATTGAAGGTTGACAGACAGGTATGTAAAGCATACTCTATACCATAACTTTGACATAAAAGTGAACAATTAATCTATTAAGAAAGTTTCCAAAGTTATTCAATAACATGTGATCCATAATGGTTTTGTATGATGTCCGACGTTACCAATGAACTTGTTTCCACCCTACAAGATGTCATGACATTCCAATACTTACTTGTTTTCCAAATCTTATATGTTTATTGCACTAATGAATGTCAGAAGGTATCCGGTTACTCAAACAACATCCATGTGCTACTAATGACTCCAAAACATTTCATTGATATACTAATAAGTTCCTACTTCATTGTTATGGCATTGATGACTCCAAAACACTTCATTGATGTGCCAATGAGTTCTTACTTCATCGTTATTGCATTGATGGTCTATTTATATGTCTCTTATTGACGTATCATTGTTTCAAAGTATCAAAAATGCGGTGGCGACTGAAATAAAAATCTCAAAAATTAATTGAACTAAGTGATGGAAGTTCTCTCTTATCGGGTGGTATCCTAGGGACATAAGCCTATCATATGTTGATCCCTATTTATGTGTTTATCGGTGGTATCCCAAGGGAATAAGCCTATCATGGGTCGATCCCAGTTGATATGTACTGGAGGCAGCCTAATGGTCACAGTACAGTATAGTAATGATTACAAAGATGATAATAACGAAGGTAAAGTGATTGAATAAATACAATGTACAGGTTGTCACAAGTTCTAGTAAGTGTGGTCCACTCCTATTACTATTTATTAACTTGTTTCTAATTTTTATTGAGCTCCTATATCATATGTGATTATCTACAGCTTTACATACTCAGTACATATTTTGTACTGACGTCCCCCACGGGGGACCTGCATTTGATGCTGTAGGAACAGGTACCTCAGCTCATATACCGCACAATTAGGAGTTAGGATATCCAGCTGCTTTTGGTGAGCTCTAGTTTGCTTCGGGGCTTTCCGTGTCATATCCAGTCACTTTTGGTATTGTATAGAAGTTAGTTATATGGCGGGGTGTGTCCCGACCATAGTTAAACTCTGTGTATTGTCTAGAGGCTTTGTAGACCTAATGTACAGTCAAGGTGGTGTTTTGTTAATAGACGTGATGGCTCCAATGGCCAAGTATTGTATATACATATATATATATGTGTGCTTGAGCTTATATAGGTGATTATTTCCTTTTATATGGGATATGATGCTGTCCGAATTTTAGGTTGTCCGACAGGTATGCATGGGAAGTATAAGGTGATGAGTTGGTTCTCCCAGGCCTCCTTGGTTACGGGTGCTATACCGCCCCAATAGCATTGGAGGCGTGACACTTGTGGTGTTGAACTTGATTTGTTAACTGTAGAAATGAAGTCATCTAAAGAGGCAGGTTGTCGAGCTCCAGAAGACCCCGTCCTCTGCATCAACGACTGTGATTTTTTTGGTAGTATAGCTACGATGAATATGTGTTCCAAGTGTGAAAAGGACATGATACTACTGAAGCAGGAACAAGCAAAGCTTGCAGCTACATCCAGTAAAGACGTCGTACACAAAAGCTCAAGCAGCGATGAATCAGAACTTGCTCTTGCAGGTGCCGCGGTTGCATTAGCAGATATAGTACAACTGATGCATAGTATAGCCTCTCAGATTTCACAAGAGAAGTCAAAAAAGGGTTTGAAAAAGTGCATAGCTTGTCGTAAGCGTGTGGGATTACCGGGGTTCAGTTGCAAATGTGGTGATCTTTTCTGCGCAGTTCATCATTATTCAGACAAAGACAACTGCCCGTTTGATTATTGGAATGCTAGTTAGAATGCAATAGCAAAAGGAAATCCTATCATCGTAGCAGAAATGCTTAATAAGATCTAACAAGCACCTATCGAAAGGTTGTATGAACTGAAGAAAGGTCCATCTTTCGATAAGTTGGCCTCGTCTTACAGGGTGACGATGAAAGTTTTGCGTGGGGGTGGGGGGTACCCTAGAGCCTAGATAATCCTGGTGTGTAAGTAATTTATGATCTTGGTGCACATTTTCATGGAATTTGTTCTTGTTTTGTCCCTATTTCTGGGCTCCTTGTCAAGTATAATATGCATAATGTAGGTCATATTGATGAATTTCACATTCATATATTCGCGTTTTGAAATCCTGAATTTCCCTCCGTGCATTCGTCAAGATTCCAAAGTCTCTTTTGAGTATCATCCGAGCTAGCCCACACGGGCTTTGAGTTTGACGGGTCATATTGGGCTAGCCTATCAAAATGATGAGCCAAAAAATATCAAGCCCACACTATTACTCTGTGGGTTGCGGGCCTTACGGGCCAGCCCACTTTAAAAAAATAATATTTTATAATTTAATTTTAGAATGTTAATAGACACAAATATTACCAATCAATATTACATAGAATTAATAATTTTTAATTAAGTCTCCAACACACCCCAAAATAGTCATAATAGCGAAATTAAATAACTTTTGACATGCGTTCTGCCCTTACATTGTAAAAGTAAGGGTTAAGCTATAGAACTAGATACGTAAGAGAAAGAGAGGAGAGCAGAACTTTACTTCTCTGCTGAGGCACATGATATCCTTCGAACCAAATAAAAATACTACTCCCTCCGTCCCAAAATAAATGTCGTCTTTTCTTATTTGGAATTTTTTAAAGGCACAATTACCTTTTTACCCTTATTGGACCCACTTGATTTTAAATATATTAATACTTCTTTTTTAGTATTTGTTTTTTTAAAAGTAAAAGCCTTATCACTTCAATCAAAATTTAAACTTTCAGCCTTTTATTTTTATAGTATCAAAATTATTTTAAACCACAGAGAGCAATTTATTCTTTTTGGTTGGTTCTACATAAGTAAACCAGTTTTCTTGGACAACTCATTGTTCACATTACTGTGATTTCTCGAGTAACAATTTGATCTTTAAAGCTAAAGTTAAAGAAAACAAGAATCTAGAGGGATCCCATTTTCCACATATATCATCTTACAATTGGAAAAAGTAACAAACACAACTACAAAGATCAAACTTCTTTTGTTTAGAACTGAAAATTGATTGAGACAGTGAGCTACCCAAGAGATAACATCCTTCTCCGCTATTTTCTCTAATGCGTCATATGCCTCGTCAATACTTCACACTCACAGTACATTGATATGAGTGCATTTCCGACATAGCACATGATATGATATCCTACATTAACAAGTCAGCCATGTAATTTGCTTTCCAAATTCGAATGCAGCAACATCAAGTATGAAAATATTGTATGTCTGAACAAGCAGTATAACAAGCATATTTTTTACAAACTCTAAACATGAGTAGAAAATGTCCATTTCACTTTGTCTTGATGAATGTTTGATCCTTTTAGAATCACCGTGATTTGATGTTCACTCCACAGCAAACTGTTTTCTGTTAATCTTTCGAGTATTGAATATTGTCGACCTCAGCTTCAACGTACTTCCACTTCCCATGTATTACCACAAAAATGAAAATACACAACAAAACAATTTCCTACAATTTTGTTTTTAGTTTCTGCACTTATTTACTCCCACACCGAATACTTAGTTTCCAACAAATATCAAGCAGATGCCATGCACCTCTCGTAGAGATCTTCAAGAAGCCAGTCTTCAATAACCACCATAAAACAATAAAGTTAACAGCCCGACCATTTCATTTTTTAAAGTAGGTCAACACAGATGACACACTCCTATTAGCTTTCCCACCATTCACAACCTTAAGTTTCTCCTTTCTCATCTCTCTCTTCACCAGAAGTACATAGGGTAGCCCATGTTCTCTGATATTTCAACATAAACACAGATCATCACACTGTCAGCTTGACAACAGTCAGAGTGACTCATAGAACACAAAATTTAACAAAGATAACACGGAAGTTACCATTGTCTCAATGAATAACATCCTAAAGTGAGGATATCAATACCAATAAAACTTCAGAAGCAAACTTTCAAATACAATGTACACCAGTCAACGGCCATAAACAGTAAAGTATAAATAGAAAAAACAAATCAGTGACATGAAAGAAAAATAAATGTCACAGATAAAGGACAATAAATTTTATCAAGAGTAAGGATCAAGGAAGACTAAATTCTCATGAACGTGATAGTGGTAGGATATCTGACAGGGAAAGGGAGCGAGACGACTTTGAACGGGACAATAAAAAGTATAAGGAAAGGAGTCATCGTTCAATAGACAAAGGTCACTCAGAGAAACAAAAACATGACACTTCTCGGTATCCTGATTACCAATCTTATTCATCACAAGAGAAGAATTGTAATAGACACCACTAGCTTAGAGCAGCCTGACAAAATGTTACCATGGCCAATATGTTTTCTTTATGGAGCGTAGCTACTGCTCTTTGCATAATAGCTGAGGGTGCCGCCTTTATTAGTGAAACTGTACCACACCCTTTTGCATAAACCAAGGTCTCTCATAATTGCGACATTGATTTCAACTATTTTCATTTAGTTCCCCAGAACAATTGACATCCCCATGCTATCCAAATATATTTGGTCTGCACAAATTCTTTAACATTCAATTAATTGTTCTCCAAATAGACTTCCTAGTTTTAAAAAAAAAATTCATACAAATGTGACGGTATGACTCCCACTTCCCTTTTCTCCTTCCTTCCATTTACACAGTCCTCTATTATGTGATAAGAAAGTAAGAAACAAATAGAAGCATAAAACAACAATAAATCTAGAAAAAGACGTGTAAGTATATATAAGCTGGTGGGACTTATATCATTGTAAGTAGAGTTATTCATTAGTACAAAAAATACATTATGATCACCATGTCTGTCACAAAAATAGTACTCCTAACATATTTGACAAAACATCATTGTAAAAGTTATATGATGATCACTACGGCTGTACACAAAAGTAGTGCAGTACTTCTACATACTACTTGAAAAAACACCATTCCAACTTCAAAATAAAGAGGTTTACCATAATAATAACCCATATCATTGTTGAAGTAGAGCCAAATCTTTATTGACGATATCAATATCACAATGAAGTTGGAGAGGAAGGTTTTCTTCACTTTCTAGTCCATTTTTCTTCATGTGAGGCACTTTGTAATTATTGCCGCCACTATCTTTCATCACCTCTCAATCATACAAGATTGTAAATTAAGAAATACATGATTGAGTTGTTTTGCTTTCATTTCATCAAAAGACCTTTCCACTGCTTCCACTAATTCATCAACATTTTTAGAGGCCTTTTGATATTGAAGACTTTGGATTGCTCTAAAAAAAACCAAGATCTAAAACATTTAATTCTGGACTGTTCGATGGTTGAAAACACGATCTAATGTCATATCTATCTTGTCGAGTATCTTCAATAAATTCCAAATCATTGTTACCAATATGTGGCCTTGCATTATCTTATTGTAAAAAGATAGGATTATTTGAATCGAAAGCTGGCCATTTTGCTCTAACCGCCGGAAGAACTTTCTCTATCAAGCAAGCTCTAGTGATATCTTTAGTTACTGACTGAATGGACTTTGTTTCCATAGTTCCTGTTGTTCGATTTTTGCTATTCCGCTTAGCTGGTTCCTTAACTACAAACAAAAGAATACCTATTTTTCCAGAAAACAACTCAATTACATTTTCATCAAATCGAGGACGTGCTACAGGTAGTAACTTTCAACTTTTTTTGGACAAAAAAAACCACTTTTTGATGATATGAACATAATTAAACATATTCATAAACATGGGATTTATGTGGATTGTATTCTGATCAATCATTGAGAGGCAGTATTGAAGTCGTACCTTTTTTATTTCCTTCGGTTAACTGAGGCTTGATGGAATTAGAATGTGGCCGAAGAGTTCCATCTTTCACACGCCGCAAGACGGTTGATTTTTCCATGTTCATCACAAAAGCCAGAGATGGAATATTTGTTCGACGACAAAGTGGAATTTATTTGACTTGATTAATGTCTACTCCAATCCATTTTCTTCCAACTTTACCTGTAAGTCTTAAAGACATATCTAATGACGACATACCATTATCAACTGATGATTGACATTGTTTCCAAATGGGCTGAATAGTTCTTGTTGATTTCTTAAACAACATCGCAGCTTGTGTTATAGATCCGTATTTAAGACTTCCTTCCTTACTTTCTTTCAAAAGAAAATTTGCAATTGCTTGACGTTCTTCTAATTTCAATCGTTTATTTTTGAAGGTTGAGTCTATAGGTAAGACGAACCTCTTCTTTTGAGTAATGGCAAAAATAAGAGAGGAGATAAAAGGAAGAATTTCAAAATTATCCAAAACAAAAGAAAGGATACAGTAACCAGAAGATGCAAAAGAACATCTCTCAAATGAAAAGAAGATTTGGCGCCACAAAATAACCATTTACTAAAAATTCAAATGAAAAGTAGGTTTAGCGCCCAAAAATTGAAACCAAAATCAAATCAGAAACGTCAATTTTTCGTGGAATATCCGTACATGACGGCAAATTGTTCTTATTTTCAATAAAATTGAATTTTGCAATACAATTTTTTCTTAATTGTTGATAGAGAAAATTAGAGTAAAATTTTAAATTAAAGCGATACACTGATTTGGACTACTTAACTCTTTGCAAAAGAGAGAGACAGTTATATAGGTGGTGTAATTTTTTAGTAGATTTTTTTTTAATACTGTACTCTCTGTTGCATTTTTTTAATTATTCTGAAATTTAATAAAAGTACCTAGTGGTCCAATACTTTTTTAAGAGGGGTAATTTAGTAACTTTAGCAACGTCAATGCCTATTTCTTAAATATCTTGTCCGGTCAAATGGCGACATATAATTTGAGACGGAGGGAGTATTATGATATTCAATGTTCATCAATCCATAAGCAAATTACTTTCTATAGTTCCCAGTAGGTTGCAATGAGTCGGTCTGATTCAAACCTATTGCTCTATACAACTCTTATGACAAATTTATAAAATGAATCTTCCATAATTAAAAAATGTAAATCAAAAATCAATCT
Source organism: Capsicum annuum (assembly GCF_002878395.1). Lineage (NCBI taxonomy): Eukaryota > Viridiplantae > Streptophyta > Magnoliopsida > Solanales > Solanaceae > Capsicum > Capsicum annuum. The sequence continues at coordinate 44,691 of NW_025891242.1, forward strand.
TTAGAGCAAGTAAAAAGGACCAAAGAATAGCAAAAATTAATTAGTATCGCAGAACAACAAGATATCCAATGGATAATTGAATTAGTTAGTACCATAACAATATTAACTACAGATCTAGAGAAAATAGATTAAAACTTGAATTAATTAATTTGTATAATAGATCAATAATAATAACATACTTGAAATAAAAGGATTAAGGCTTGAAATAGTTAGCATCATGTATCATATATATAACAAACATCAAATGAAAACTTGCTCGAAAACTTGCTCCACCATCAAAGATGCACTGACCAAAAATAAATCATGATGGACCAATAAAAATTAAGATTAAGAACAAGGATTTTGCTTGAAACTTGTGTTTTGGTGTCAAGGTGTGCAAGGAATACAGTGGAGAAAAGGAAACAACAGAAATGAAGATGTTAGAAGATGTTAGGAAAGTAAAACAGTTGCGATAAAAGACACGGTAAAGTGTCATTGATTGGAGGTTTTAGTTACCAAAATACCCTTACTGTTGGTGTTGTTAACGAAAATATCCTCAAATAAGACAAAATAGTAGTAACTAAAGTCTTCATTTATATAAAAGATAAAAATATAATCGTTATTATTTAAAAAACACGTATAAATTTTAGTAACTAAAAATATATTATTGAAATTACTTTTAACCTTGCAAGAGTAAAGAATTTATTAAGGAGTTTGTCCAATTCAAATGGGGTAAATAGAACAGATTGAAAGGTTTATTCAATTATTTTACAATGAGTCCACTTAATTCATTGATATTTTAGACAATACTTCCTCAATATTCATAATAAATGAATTGTTTAGATATTGTTTATATTTAAGGTAATTTAACTGTTTCAATAATAATGTTGAAATTTTTATTTATTCTTATAATTCATTTTTGTATTTCTTATATCATGAATTTAAGAAATTTAATTGTTCCTATTTATTTATTGTTTTGAATTAGTTTTAAAAGTCAGTATTGGAAGCCAATTTTGACACTGTGTGATTGACACCCAATTTTGACCACCCGACACTACATTTAGTCTATTATATTAACAAAATCGTTAATTTTTAAACATTAGTATTTTTGCATATTTTCTTGCATCAAACAGATTTTCGACATATCGCACTCATAATTTAGAAAATGCATAAATCATCAATTATCTTTTAGAATCATATTTTTATAATACTCTAAAATTAAAAATGACATTTTTATAATTTTATTAATTAAATTATTTTCACGTAATTATGCACACTCACAATTTGGCAAAATACATTGTCTAGTTTTTCTTTATTTAATACTATTTATTGATATTATTATTTATTGGCATTGTTATTATATATATTAATATTATTTATTGTTTATCATTTATTATTATAATTAATTGTTTAATTAATATTTTTTCATTATTATTATTTATCTTTTATTATATTTTTTATTATTTATTATTTAATGTAGTTATTTATTATTTAATTACTATTATCATATATTATTATTATTCCTACTTTAATTTAAATAACAGCATAATAAAAATTACCTTGCACGATTTTGTTTACCTTTTAATCCAATTTTATTTAATTTCTTACAATTATAGCCTATTTTTACCCAATCCATTACAATTTAACCCAATTTCTTACAATTTAAGCCATTATTTTTCATCCTAGGCACATTTTAATTCCCCCATGGTATTAAATCTTAGTTGTCGATCAAAAACCAATCCAAATGTTGACATCAAAAGATCTTTCTTTCCCTATTTCAAACCTACAAACCTTAACTCAAATTTTTTTCCCCAACTTCCACCTCTATCTCTCCACCTCTCTCTTCTCTCTCTCTACAAACACCTCCAAATCTCGATCTCCCCCCCTCCTCCTATCTCTTCGTCGCCATTCGACCACCAAAACCACCCCCTCCACTCCGAGACCTCGTCGCCATGCCGCCATCTCCGGCGAACAGCCTTCGTCGTTGCCTCTTCCTTCTCCTCCATATGCGCCACCAACTCCTACCCCAGGCGAGTAGAGCCGCTGCTCCGATGGCCATCCCCCTCCCTTCTCGTCTTCCACTGGTGAAAAACGTCGCAATCGATGGAAATGGCTAGCCAAGCCTCCACGTGGCCGCTCCATCATCCGTCCTCCAGTCGCCTTCTTTCTCCCCTCCGGTGAACGTCCAACAGCCGCGACACAGCCTCGACTCCTCTCCCATAGCGATACCTCCGGCAAACCCCTTCGGCGTTCCCACCATGCAACCCTTCCTCATCGAAAATGAAGAATCCGAATCCCGTGTTCGAAATATGTGCGTGAACTTTATTACTATTTCTTTATCTGTGTCTTTCATAAGTGTGGCCACATTTGATTTTTGCTGAATAAATGTGTTGATTTTAAGTCTATGATTTTTATTCGACCCTATTTGCATGTCCTGCTTGATTGAAATTTCGCGACGCTTAACTTGAATGGTGAGTCAATTTGTTCGTCTCTCTCTGGTATGTGCAAACACGCCTAACTTATTGCAACTTCACATTTTTTCTGCCTCTTAGTCAATATGGGTAATTTTTTATGGGAAAAGCATGTATGTGATGATTCGAGGATTTTTTCGTAAATCTTTAATAGGGCTAATATGTGCACGTTTTGACTGTTTAGGTATGATCTGTACCAATTTGATTTGAGAAAAGAATCTCATTAATTGATTTTATATTTTTCGGATTTTTTTGTAAATCTTTAATACGGCTAATATGTGTACGTTTTGGCTGTTTGGGTATGATCCAGTACCAATTTGATTTGAGAAAAGCATCTCAGTAATTGATTTTTTATTTTTCAGATTTTTTCGTAAATCTTTAATAAGGCTAATATGTGCACGTTTTGACTGTTTGGGCATGATCCTGTACCTATTTGATTTGAGAAAAGCATCTCAGTAATTGATTTTTTATTTTTTGAATTTTTTCGTAAATCTTTAATAAGGCTAATATTTGCACGCTATGACTATTTAGGTGTGATCCTGTACCAATTTGATTTGAGAAAAGCATCTCAGTAATTGATTTTTTATTTTTCTTGCCTTACTTGGTTGACAGACATCCCCTCACACGTTAATTATGGTAAATTTAGATACCTCTTCTTGATTTCAATTAATAAGTAGGAAGGATCTCTTTTTACTTGTTCTATTCATGGAAATTTCAAATCTTATAATAGGGTATTATTTATTTATGGCAACTATAGCATGATTGGTGGAACGGATTGATTTACCACATCCATTTAAGGGAACAATCCCCTTAATTGATTCATTATATGTTATTCTTCTTCCATTAAATATTATTCTTCCTTCATTATTTGGAATTGTGGACGGCCCTCCTCACTATATAAACTCACCATTCTCTTTCTCTAAGAGGACAAACTTCTCCTCCGCTATTACTCCCTCTATTTTCTCTTAAATATACTTTGAAGTTCTTTGGCACTTTCGATTTGAAAAAACATTCAGTCTTGTCCTTGCTGTAATTGCTTTGGGTTCTATTATTATTGTTTGGTGCCTAATCGGTTAGTCTCTATCGAAGCATTCTTTTCTTATTCTGTAGCATTTGTGATAGCAAAGCATAGAAAGCATGTCTATAGGAACTAATTTAAAATAATTATGATTTTTCTTTTTTCATTGTCATAAAGAAGATTAAAACAAGAAAAGAATAGCTTACTAGAGTGTACTATAACCAGTTCTAGCTGTTTTCTTGAACAGTAGCACATTTGGTGCAAGTTGAAGACATTCTGGGTATTGTTGTTTGTATTTTCTTATTTTGTGTTTGCTTTGTTTGACTCTGGTTTCTTGTGAAATTTTTGTCATAATTGAACACGGCTCAGGGTTTTACTTTTCGTAGCTATTTTCTACTTTCTTTCTGATATTTTGTTGGGTTTTTGCTTTGTTTCTTGCATGAAAATGTAAGTTCTTTTTCTCCATTTTCTTTTTTTAGGCCAAGGAGGGTGAGTGATATGGTGGGCAGAGGGGCCAGTGGGGGGTTCTTTTGTATAATTCTTTCCGAATTAATGTGAAGATAATGTTTGATAGAATCTTATTGGGAAGACAAAGTGTGTGAATCACATTCAGCAGAGTGGGAGAAAAGGTGATGAAATTTAATAGAGGATTTTGAAGGATGAATGATAGCTCAGCGAGAGAAATGAATGAGAGACAACCTCAAAGGCCTTGTGGTTGTGTGGGCATTTTCTTTCAGCTCTTTGATCGGAACCGTAGATTGGCCAAGAAGCTGTTTCCAAAGAAACTGCTTTCACCAGGTTAGCTACTACTACATTTCACTCATTTTTGAAGCAGAAAGGTTAATTTCTTGAAGGTGAGTCTAGCTAGAGGGCTAAATTATTTCTTTTTTTGTGATGCATTCTTATAGCTTTCTTGAAACAAGATTCAAAAAAGTATGGAGGGGATGAGAAGCAGCCAAAGCTTCGTTTGGTACTCATTTCTTGAGCTATACACCCACATTTAGCTTTCTTTTTCTTCTATTGTCTCAGCTTTTAGCCTGACAGGAAAGTTTTTGTTTTTATTGTTTTTGGTTCTTGTATGAACAATGTAGATTGCTGATGAGAACAGTGGGGGTTTTCCAAATGCAAGGAATAATGGAATGACCGATACACGTTATGAAAGCAAGCACGAAATGAAAGCTCCAAGTTTGGTTGCTAGGCTCATGGGTTTGGAATCGATGCCAGCAGGATCAGGCAGTATAACAAGCATATTTTTCACAAACTCTATACATGAGTAGAAAATGTCCATTTCATTTTGTCTTGATGAATGTTTGATCCTTTTAGAAGCACCGTGATTTGAAGTTCACTCCACAGTAAACTGTTTTTTGTTAATCTTTCGAGTATTGAATATTGTCGACCTAAGCTTCAACGTACTACCACTTCACATGTATTACCACAAAAATGAAAATACACAACAAAACAATTTCCTACAATTTTGTTTTTAGTTTCTGCAGTTATTTACTCCCGCACCGGATACTTAGTTTCCAACAAATATCAAGCTGATGCAATGCACCTCTCGGAGAGCTCTTCAAGAAACTAGTCTTCAATAACCACCACAAAACAGTAAAGTTAACAGCCCGACCTTTTCATTTTTTTAGGTAGGTCAACACAGATGACACACTCCTATTTTGTTTCCCACCATTCACAACCTTACGTTTCTCCTTTCTCAACTCTCTCTTCACCGGAAGTACACAGGCTAGCCCATGTTCTGTGATATTTTAACATAAACACAGATCATCACACTGTCAGCTTATGATTAAATGTTCAGTCACTCGACAACAGTGAGAGTGAGTCACAGAACACCAAATTTAACAAACATAACACGGAAGTTACCATTGTCTCAATGAATAACATCCTAAAGTGAGGATATCAATACCAAGAAAACTTTAGATGCAAACTTTCAAATACAGTGTACACCAGTCAACGGCCATAAACAGTAAAGTATAAATAGAAAAAACAAATCAATGACATGAAAGAAAAATAAATGTCATAGATAAAGGACAATAAATTTTATCAAGAGTAAGGATCAAGGAAGACTAAAGTCTCATGACCGTGATAGTGGTAGGATATCTGACAGGGAAAGGGAGCGAGACGACTTTGAACGGGACAAGAAAAAGTATTAGGAAAGGAGTCATTGTTCAATAGAGAAAGGTCACTCGGAGAAACCAAAACATGACTCTTCTCGGGATCCTGATTACTAATCTTATTCATCACGAGAGAAGAATTGTAATAGACACCATTAGCTTAGAGCAACCTGAAGAAATGTTACCATGCCCAATATGTTGTCTTTATGGAGCGTAGCTACTGCTCTTTGCATAATAGCTGAGGGTGCCGCCTTTATTATTGAAACTGTACCACACCCTTTTGCATAAACCAAGGTCTCTCATAATCGCGACATTGATTTCAACTATTTTCATTTAGTTCCCCTGAACAATTGACATCCCCATGCTGTCCAAATATATTTGGTCTGCACAAACTCTTTAACATTCAATTAATTGTTCTCGAAATAGACTTCCTAGTTTAAAAATAAAAATTCATACAAATGTGATGGTATGGCTCCCACTTCCCTCTTCTCCGTCCTTCCATTTACGCAGCCCTCTATTATGTGATAAGAAAGTAAGAAACAAATAGAAGCATAAAACAACAATAAAGCTAGAAAAAGACGTGTAAGTATATATAAGCTGGTGGGACTTATATCATTGTAAGTAGAGTTATTCATGAGTACAAAAAATACATTATGATCACCATGTCTGTACACAAAAATAGTACTCCTAACAGATTTGAGAAAACATCATTGTAAAAGTTACATGATGATCACTACGGCTATACACAAAAGTAGTACAGTACATCTACATACTACTTGAAAAAACACCATTCCAACTTCAAAATAAAGAGCTTTACCAAAATAATAACCCATATCATTGTTGAAGTAGAGCCAAATCTTTATTCACGATATCAATATCAATATAAAGTTGGAGAGGAAGGTTTTCTTCTCTTTCTAGTCTATTTTTGTTCAAATGAGGCACTTTGTAATTATTGCCGCCACTATCTTTCATCACATCAATCATACAAGATTGTGAAGTAAGAAATACATGATTGAGTTGTTTCGCTTTCATTTCATCAAAATATCTTTCCACTGCTTCCACTAATTCATCAACATTTTTAGGGGCCTTTTGATATTGAAGACTTTGGATTGCTCTAAAAAAAACAAGGTCTAAAACATTTAAATTTGGACTTTTCGTTGGTTGAAAACACTATCTAATGTCAAATCCATCTTGTCGGGCAGCTTCAATAAATTCCAAATCATTGTTACCAATATGTGGCCTTGCATTTTTCTCTAATAGCAGGAAGAACTTTCTCTATCAAGCAAGCTCTAGTGATATCTTTAGTTACGGACTGAATGGGCTTTGTTTCTATAGTTCCTACTGTTCGATTTTTGCTATTCCACTTAGCTGGTTCCTTAACTACAAACGAAAAAATACCTATTTTTCCAGAAAACAACTCAATTCCATTTTCATCAAATCGAGGACGTACTACAGCAGCCATAAAAATAACCTTTGGAATAAAATTTTTACTTTTGTAAGAACGATACGGATCTGGCTCATGATCTCCAGGAAGCAGGTAGTACCTTTCAACTTTTTTGGACAAAAAAAACCACTTTTCATCGATATGAACATAATTAAACATATTCATAAACATGGGATTTATGTGGATTGTATTCTCATCAATCATTGAGAGGCAGTATTGAAGTCGTACCTTTTTGTTTCCTTCAGTTAACTGAGGCTTGAAGAAATTATAATGTTGCCGAAGAGTTCCATCTTCCACACGTCATAGATCTAATATTAGTTCGACGACAAAGTGGAATTTCTTTAACTTGATTAATGTCGACTCCAATTTGTTTTCTTCCAACTTTACCTATAAGTCTTAAGGACACATCTAACGACGACATACCATTATCAACTGATGATTGACATTGTTTCCAAATGCGCTGAATAGTTCTTATTGATTTCCTGAACAACATCGCAGCTTGTGTTATAGATCCATATTTAAGACTTCCTTCCTTACTTTCTTTCAAAAGAAACTTTGCAATTGCTTGACGTTCTTCTAATTTCAATCGTTTATTTCTGAAGGTTGAGTCTATAGGTACGACGAACCTCATCTTTATAGTAATGGCAAAAATAAGAGAGGAGATAAAAGGAAGAATTTCAAATTTATCCAAAACAAAAGAAAGGGTACAGTAACCAGAATATGCAAAAGAACATCTCTCAAATGAAAAGAAGATTTGGCGCCACAAAATAACTATTTGCTAAAAATTCAAATGAAAAGTAGGTTTAGCGCCCAAAAATTGAAACCAAAATCAAATCAGAAACGTAAATTTTTTGTGGAAAATCCGTACATGACGGCAAATTGGTCTTATTTTCTAGAAAATTGAATTTTGCAATAACAAATTTTTCTTAATTGTTGATAGAGAAACTGAGAGTAAAATTTTAAATTAAAGCGATACACTGATTTGGACTACGTAACTCTTTGCAAAAGAGAGAGACAGTTATGTAGTTGGTGTATTTTTTTGGTAGATTTTTTTTAATACTATACACTCTGTTGCATTTTTTTAATTATTGTGAAATTTAATAAAAGTACATAGTGGTCCAATACTTTTTTAAGAGGGGTAATTTAGTATCTTTAGCAAGGTCAATTCCTATTTCATAAATATCGTGTCCGGTCAAATGGCGACATATAATTTGAGACGGAGGGAATATTATGATATTCAATGTTCATCAATCCATAAGCAAATTACTTTCTATAGTTCCCAATAGGTTACAATGAGTCGGTCCGATTCAAACCTATTGCTCTATACAACTCATAAGAAAAATTTATAAAATCAATCTTCTATAATTAAAAAATGTAAATCAAAAATCAATCTTTAGAGCAAGTAAAAAGGACCAAAGAATAGCAAAAATTAATTAGTATCGCAGAACAAGAAGATATCCAAAGGACCATTGAATTAGTTAGTACCATAACAATATTAACTACAGATCTAGAGAAAATAGATTAAAACTTGAATTAATTAATTTGTATAATAGATCAATAATAATAACAGATTTGAAATAAAAGGATTAAGGCTTGAAATATTTAGCATCATGTATCATATATATAACAAACATCAAATGAAAACTTGCACGAAAACTTGCTCCACCATCAACGATGCATTTACCAAAAATAAATCATAATGGACTAATAAAAATTGAGATTAAGAACATGAATTTTGCTTGAAACTTGTGTTTTGGTGTCAAGTGCGCAGGGAATACAGTGGAGAAAAGGAAAAACAGAGAAAATGTAGATGAAACAAGATTTTAGGAAAGTAAAATAGTAGAGGCAAAAGACATGGTAAAGTGTCATTGATTGGAGGTTTTAGTTACCAAAATACCCTTACTGTTGGTGTTGTTAACGAAAATATCCTCAAATAAGACAAAATAGTAGTAACTAAAGTCTTCATTTATATAAAAGATTAAAATATAATCATTATTATTTTTAAAAAAAATGTATAAATTTTAGTAACTAAAAGTATGTTAGTGAAATTACTTTTAACCTTGCAAGAGTAAAGAATTTATTAAGGAGTGTGTCCAATTCAAATGGGGTAAGTAGAAACGATTGAAAGGTTTATTCAACTATTTTACATTGAGTCCACTTAATTCATTGATATTTTAGACAATACTTCCTCAATATTCATAATAAATGAATTGTTTAGATATTGTTGATATTTAAGGTAATTTAATTGTTTCAATAATAATGTTGAAATTTTTATTTATTCATATAATTCATTTTTGTATTTCTTATATCATGAATTTAAGAAATTTAATTGTTCCTATTTATTTATTGTTTTAAATTAGTTTTTTAAAAACCAGTATTGGAAGCCAATTTTTACACTATGACGTTGACACCCAATTTTGACCTCCCGACACAACATTTAGTCTGTTATTTTAACAAAATCATTCATTTTTAAACATTAGTATTTTTGCATATTTTCTTGCATCAAACAGATTTCCGACATATCACATTCATAATTTAGAAAATGCATAAATCATCAATTATCTTTTAGAATCTTATTTTAATAATACTCTAAAATTAAAAATGACATTTTTATAATTTTATTAATGAAATTATTTTCACGTAATTATGCACACTCACAATTTTGCAAAATACATTGTCTAGTTTTGCTTTATTTAATACTATTTATTGATATTATTATTTATTGACATTGTTATTATATATATTAATATTATTTATTATTTATCATTTATTATTATAATTAATTGTTTAATTATTATTTTTTTCATTATTATTATTCATCTTTTATTATATTTTTTATTATTTATTATTTAATGTTGTTATTTATTATTTAATTACTATTATCATATATTATTATTATTCCTACTTTAATTTAAATAACAGCCTAATAAAAATTTCCTTGCATGATTTTGTTTACCTTTTAATCCAATTTTATTTAATTTCTTGCCAATATAGCCTATTTTTACCGAATCCATTACAATCTTAACCCAATTTCTTACAACTTAAGCCATTATTTTTCATCCTAGCCACATTTTAATCCCCCCATGACATTAAATCACAACCGTCGATCAAAACCAATCCAACGGTTGACATCAAAAGATCTCTCTTTCCCTATTTGAAACCTACAAACCCTAACTCAAATTTTTTCCCCAACTTCCGCCTCTATCTCTCTCTACAAACACCTCCAAATCTCGATCTCCCCCCTCATCCGATCTCTCCGTGGCCAATCGAGCACCAAAACCACCCCTTCCGCTCCGAGTCCTCGTTGCCATACCGCATTCTCCGACGAAAAGCCTTTGCCATCGCCTCTTCCTTCTCATCCATATGCGCCGCCAGCTCCTACCCCAGGTGAGTCCAGCCACTGCTCCAATGGCCAGCCCCCTCCCTTCTCGTCCTCCACCGGCGAACAGCGCCTCCATCGACAGAGACGGCCAGGCAAGCCTCCACGCCGCTAATCCATCCTCCGTCCTCCAATCGTCTTCTTTCTCCCCTCCGACGAACGTCCAACTGCCACGACACAGCCTCGACTCCTCTCCCACAGTGGTACCTCCGGCAAACCCCTTCGGTGTTCCAACCATGCAACTCTTCCTCATCAAAAATGAAGAATCTGTCTTCAGGTTTGATCCCGTGTTCGAAATATGTGCGTGAACTTTAGTACTGTTTCTTCATCTGTGTCTCTCATAAGTGTGGCCACGTTTGATTTTTGCTGAATAAATGGGTTGATTTTAAGTCTGTGATTTTTATTCGACCCTATCTGCATGTCTTGCTTGATTGAAATTTCGTGACGCTTAACTTGAATGGTGAGTCAATTTGTTCGTCTCTCTCTGCTATGTGCAAACACACCTAACTTCTTGCAACTTCACATTTTTTATGCCTCTTAGTCAATATGGGTAATTTTTTATGGGAAAAGCATGTACATGATGATTCGAGGATTTTTTCGTAAATCTTTAATAAGGCTAATATGTGCACATTTTGACTGTTTGGGTATGATCCTGTACCAATTTGATTTGAGACAAGAATCTCAGTAATTGATTTTTTATTTTTTGGATTTTTTCGTAAATCTTTAATAAGGCTAATATGTGCACGTTTTGACTGTATTGGTATGATTCTGTACTAATTTGATTTGAGAAAAGCATCTCAGTAATTGATTTTTATTTTTTTGGATTTTTTCGTAAATCTTTAATAAGGCTAATATGTGCACGTTTTGACTGTTTGGGTATGATCCTGTACCAATTTGATTTGAGAAAAACATCTCAGTAATTGATTTTTTATTTTTCAGATATTTTCATAAATCTTTAATAAGGCTAATATGTGCACGTTTTGACTGTTTGGGTATGATACTGTACCAATTTGATTTGAGAAAAGCATCTCAGTAATTGATTTTTAATTTTTCTTACCTTACTTGGTTGACAGCCATCCCCTCACACGTTAATTATAGTAAATTTAGATACCTCTTCTTGATTTCATTTAATAACTAGGAAGGATATCTTTTTACTTGCTCTATTCATGGAAATTTCAAATGTTATAATAGGGTATTATTTATTTATAGCAACTATAGCATGATTGGTGCAACGGATTGATTTACCCCAACCATTTAAGGAAACAATCCCCTTAATTGATTCATTATATGTTATTATTCTTCCATTAAATATTATTCTTACTTCATTATTTGGGATTTTGGACAGCCCTCCTCACTATATAAACTCACCTTTCTCTTTCTCTAAGAGGACAAACTTCTCCTCCGCTATTACTTCCTCTATTTTCTCTTAAAAGTACTTTGAACTTCTTTGGCACTTTGGATTTCAAAAAACATTCAGTTTTGTCCTTGGTGCAATTGCTTTGGGTTCTATTATAATTGTTTGGTGCCTAATCGGTTTGTCTCTATCGACGCATTCTTTTCTTATTCTGTAGCATTTGTGATTGCAAAGCATAGAAAGCATGTCTATAGGAACTAATTTAAAATAATTATTATTTTGCTTTTTTCACGGTCATAAAAAGATTAGAAAAAGAAAAGAATAGCTTACTAGAGTGTACTATAACCAGTTCTAGCTGTTTTCTTGAACAGTAGCACATTTGGTGCAAGTTGAAGACATTCTGGGTATTGCTGTTTGTATTTTCTTGTTCTGTGTTTGCTTTGTTTGACTGTGGTTTCTTGTGAAAGTTATGTCATAATTGAACACAACTCAGGGTTTTACTTTTCATAGCTATTTTCTACTTTCTTTCTGATAATTTGTTGGGTTTTTGCTTTGTTTCTTGCATGGAAAGGTAAGTTCTTTTTACCCATTTTATTTTTTTGCGCCAAGGAGGGTGAGTGATGTGTTGGGCAGAGGGTCCAGTGGGAGGGGGGTTCTTTTGTTTAATTCTCTCTAAATTAATGTGAAGATAATGTTTGATAGAATCTTATTGGGAAGACAAAGTGTGTGAATCACATTAAGCAGTGTGGGAGAAAAGGTGAAGAAATTTAAGATAGGATTTTGAAGGATGAATGATAGCTCAGCTAGAGAAATGAATGACAGTTTAGCCGCTATTACTGAAAGACAACCTTAAAGGCCTTGTGGTTGTGTGGGCATTTTCTTTCAGCTCTTTGATCGGAACCGTAGATTTGCCAAGAAGCTGTTTCCAAAGAAACTGCTTTCCCCAAGTTAGCTACTACTACATTCCACTCATTTTTAAATCTGAATGGTTAATTTCTTGACGGTGATTCTAGATAGAGGGCTAAATTAT
>NW_025891243.1:0-4876 GCF_002878395.1 Capsicum annuum
TATCGGGTAATGATACAACTAGTTCAACTCAAACGGTAGCTGGCAAAGACTTCTCAAATTCATTAATAGGTGTGCGTTCCCTAATGAATGTAGAAAGACCTACTGTATCGAGTAATGATACAGCTAGTCCAGCTCAAACGGTAGCTGGTAAAGACTTATCAAATCCGTTGACGGCTGACACTTTGCCAAAAAGTGTAGGGAGAATACTACTAGCTAGTTTTAAAACCATAGGTACTCAGACAACAGATGAAGGAAGTTCTTCTCAGAATAAGAAGGGATTTTCATTAAGAAAAAAAATAAAAAGAAATATAGAAAAAATTATAGTAGACTCAATTAAAATGTTGTTAGCAGAATAATTGCCTAAGGTAATAGTAATATATCCAGAACCACTAGAGCAAAGACCCAGAATTTCTTTAATTCTAAGAGAAGAAACAAGATTACCTAAAACTGGGACAAGACTGGGATTATCAGACGGAGACAGTGACGAGTATGAATGAGAATACAACTCTTCCATAGATCAATTTGCCCAAGACCCAAACACAGACGATGATTCAGGAATGGAGTTTGACTCAGAAGCTTTACACAATTTGGATACGTAAGCAATGAAGGTATCTACAAAATACAAAATACAGACATATGCCATCTCAGATAAATAAATGGACGAAGGAGAATTAAAGAAAGAAAGATATTAGCCGCCGGACCCACCCAACTTGCCAAAATTTTTATCTAGCATATTATGTAAGGATTTGAAGTCCACAAAATATAAGGATTTGGAGTCCAAAGATGCCTATAAATACCTCCTTTATGGAAGACTTAAACATGCAAAAAAGAGAGAAAAAAGAAGAAAAAAAATCAGGAGTGAGAAAGTTCTCTAGTTTTCTTAAGTTCTTAGTTTCTAAAGTTTGTAAGTTATTATTTTATTTTTCTTTTAAAAAAAAGGAGAGAGAGTGTGAAAAGTGTAAAAATTTGTCTTAGTTCTTCATTTTCCAGTAGTTGTCAAGTTTTCAAGGGACTCCCGAAAGGGAAAGCTCACTTCTTCTTTAAGACATGTAAGTAGTAGTTACATAGATCTTTGTATTTTCTCCCAAGTTTGTAAATTATGTTTGAATTAATCAAGTTTATGTTTTCTTTAACATATGTTTAATTAAGATTTGGATAGCCGGCGGTTTTTCGTCATTTTCCTGATCTTGTAAAATTTGTAAATTACTTATAAAAATATCCTCAATATATGGTTATTCTCTCAGTGTTTTAGCAATAACGATGGATTAATCTGTAAATTCTAGGGACTTGAAAAGTTCGAAGAAGATTAAAAAGGACTGTTGTTATTCTTCCGGGGTGTGATTAAAGAAGATATTGCTAAAATACCTAATATTGAAGAGTAAGACATGAACAGGGTATAAATTATAAAAAAAAAAAAACAAAAAAATCAAAAAACCAAAAATTGCAAAAAATAATTTATTTTGGGAGGAAATATACTTGGATCTTTATGACTTGGACTCTTACAATGGACTAAGGACAACGAAGGAGGGAGTACTGAGTAGGACTTTACACCATATTAAAACACAACCGCACTAACTCTGCTTTAATATCTTAAAATTACTTACCTGCTTTAATAACATAAAATTACTTACCTACTTTAATAAATTACTATAATAATTTGTTTGCTATATTTAATTGTCTATAGTATTATACTAACTATATCCACTTGTCGATATATTATATTATAATATATTTACTAAAGAATATATATATATATATATATATATATAAATAGTAGTTACTATTTATTATTAACTTTGTTTATATATTATTAATATATCTATCTATCCGTCCTGTCAATTAATATTGATATTATTTATTATCTGTTTATTATATTCTCTATTATTACTATATTACTTTGGTATATCCCAATCGTCTATATATACTAGAGCTGTATGGCCTATGTCAGCACGGGCCCAACACTATAAATATTTTTTAGCACTAAAATTTTGTATTGATGAGATACAAACATAAATATACATTGATTTAATTAAATATTATTAATTTTGATATATAAATGACTTATAATAATTAATTAGGGGTACTATAGTAAAAAATATTATTAATTTAATGCATAAATGACTTATAATAATTAATTAGGGGTAATATAGGCAGACATGTCATCTATTTTTTAATTAAATATTTTTAATTTTTAATACATAAATGACTTATAATAATTAATTAGGGATGATATAGTAAAATCACAGTTAAAGAAGCTGAAATAAACATCATATATCTTTTTTTAAAAAATTAAATATTATTAATTATAATATATAAATGACTTATAATAATTAATTAGGGATAATATAGTAAAAAAATATTATTAATTTTAATATATAAACAACTTATAATAATTAATTATGGGTAATATAGTAAATCACAGTGCAATTAGGGGTAATATAGGCAGACCTGTCATCTATTTTTTTAATTAAATGTTATTAATTTTTTAATATATAAATTACTTATAATAATTAATTAGGGATGATATAGTAAAATCACGGTTAAAATAGTTGAAAAAACCGTCATAAATATCTATTTTTCTATTTAAATATTATTAATTTTAATATATAAATGACTTATAATAATTAATTAGCGATAATATGATAAAAAATATTATTAATTCTAATATATCAATGACTTATAATAATTAATTAGGGGTAATATATAAATCATGGAGCAATTAAGGGTAATATAGTAAATGACGAAGCAGTGGTCGAAACCAAATGACTTATAATAATTAATTAGGGGTAATATAGCAAAAAAATACTAGTAATTCTAATATATAAAGGATTTATAATAATTAATTAGGGGTAATATAATAAATTACGGAGCAATTAGGGGTAATATAGGCAGACATGTCATCTATTTTTAATTAAATATTATTAATTTTTAAATACATAAATGACTTATAATAATTAATTAGGAATGATATAGTAAAATCGAGATTAATGCAGCTGAAACAAACGTTATAAATTTCTAGTTTTTAATTAAATATATTAATTCTAATATATAAATGACTTATAATAATTAATTAGGGGTAATATAATAAAAAATTATTAATTGTAATATATAAATGACTTATAATAATTAATTAAGGGTAACATAGTAAATCACGGAGCAATTAGAGATAATATAGTAAATGACGAAGCACTGGTCGAAACTAGTGCAGACAGACATGTAATCCATTTTTAATTAAATATTATTAATTTTTTAATATATAAATGACTTATAATGATTAATTAGTGATGATATAGTAAAATCACGGTTAAGGCAGCTGAAACAAACGTTATAAATATCTATTTTTTAATTAAAATTATTAATTCTAATATATAAATAATTTATAATAATTAATTTGGGATAATATAGTAAAAAATATTATTAATTCTAATATATAACTGACTTATAATAATTAATTAGAGATATTATAGTAAATCACGGAGCAATTAGGGGTAATATAGTAAATGATAAGGGTAATATAGTAATTTAATTTTTTGAATAAAATATTATTAATTTTTAATACATAAATGACTTATAACAATTAATTAGGGATGGCATAGTAAAATCACGATTAAAGCAGCTGAAACAAACGTAATAAATATCAATTTTTTAATTAAGTATTATTAATTTTCTATAAATGACTTATAATAATTAATTAGGGGTAATATAATTAAAAAAATATTATTAATTGTAATTTATAAATTACTTGTAATAATTAATTAGGAATAATATAATAAATCACGGAACAATTAGGGTGTAATATAGTAAATAATGGGGGTAAAAAAGTAAATCCACGAAGAGCTGGGCGAAACTAGCTCTTCTATATAATAGAAATACTTATACTTAATATACATATATTCACTACTTATATATGTATTTACTAACATATATATATATATATATATACACTTAGACTTATATTGCATATATATATAAATACTAGTTACTATTTACTATTAACTTTGTTTATATATTATTAATATATCTATCTATCCGTCCTGTCAATTATTATTGTTATTATTTATTATCTATTTATAATATTCTCTATTATTACTATATTGTTATTATTATCTGTCTATATTACCTATATGTATTGTTCTACTTAAATGATCTTATATCATATTTTATTGGTATGAAAGCACTAAAGCACTTTGGAAAGCTGTTTTATAGTAGTTTCTCTAGGAGACCTTATCATATATATTTTCAAGAACTTAGAAAATAAAGTCTAGACCCTACGAACGTTTAATAATATTAGATTCAGAATATTATTGGTCTTAGAGAAATTTAAAGGAACAACTTAAAATTTTTTATAACGTCTTATTACAACATAGACAATTAAGTATTAAATTATTTGAACATTTCCCACAATCTAGAGAAGAAGTTTGGACTGAACTATAAGAAGTAGATAATAGATTAAGAGAAGTTAGAGAACAAATAGCTTATATTAACCACGAGCTTTGGATAGATAAGATTTTAAGAGATATGTATCCTTTTTATTTGGCCAAATGAATACACCACATAAAAATACAAAAACATTAAAAGAAATCGAAAATAATTTGTATAGTTTATACATAGAATATAAAAGACTTAGTACTACAAAAGAAGACCCTATAACCTTAGATAAACTAATTACTACAATATCCGAATTAGAATATCATTTAATAAAATATCTTAAGATTAGAAATAATAATAAATGAAAGGACATCCTTTTGCTAATAATATACGACATAGATATTGGTTTTTAAACGAAGAATAAAATAAAGGGCAGAGAAAGAAGAACTAGAAATATTTTTAAGTATTTATCTAGATTTATTAACATATATAGACACTTCACAATCAG
>NW_025891244.1:0-2845 GCF_002878395.1 Capsicum annuum
TCAATATGCATCCTGAAGTTCTCCAGATATTTGGCAGCCAATAGAAAAAAAAAATCATGATGTAGGGAAGAAAAAGACGGATGGACAGAAATTTTGTTTTCTTCCACCTTCCAATAATTGGATTAATATGGCTCAATTTCCCCAAAATATTCACATCAAAGTTGGAACTGATAGTCTATGTACTTCCAAACACCACAAGATCGTCATGCAAAAGGATGTGAAGAAGAAAGAAAGAAAAAAGGAGCTTACCTTTATTTGCTCAAGAAGATGAAGATCAGAAGGAAAAGAATTTAATATTGAACCATCAGGAAGCCTGTAAGTAACACCCAGCTGAATTTTTGATAGATCTAACAGCAGATCTAGTTTTGATAGGTTTAGAGACGCAAATCCGTTTATTTGACAACAGTATCTCACCGCGACTATGTCTAGCCAACCGCAGCGACGTGGGCGTCCAGTAATATTGCCAAACTCCTGCCCAGCAGAACGAAGAAAGTCACCAACTTTGCCCGTGATTTCTGTTGGGAAAGGACCGGAACCAACTCGTGTGGTATAGGCCTTAACCTGCAGGAAAAGCATCAGTTAAAATGCTCACTGTTTACTGCTCTATGCTTAAAATGCAATAATGCAAACTGAAGACCATGCAGTGAATTGGTTCCAAAGAGCTAGTTGATATGAGGATCATATTATTCTCGCAAAGAGCAAGGTATATTGCACATTTAACTGATTGACAATGATACATGTGAATATGTTTTTGAAAAGATAACATAGTAAGTAGTTTTTATTTCCACAATATTAGCTAGACTATCAGATAAAATTGAACATCATCATGAATGCTTCATTCTTCAGTATAAGATCGAGGACAAAAGTTCCTTTAAGAATAATAAAATCAAGTCTGCTTACCACACCAACAAGATCACCGACAACTCTCGGAGCAATGCCAAGACCTGTGCAGATTCCACCAGCCACTGAACTGGATGAAGTCACAAAAGGATATGTGCCAAAATCAATATCCAACATTGTTGCTTGACTACCTTCCATCAAAATCTTCTTTTTCTGAGATATAGCATCGTTCATGAAGTGAACAGTATCTGTAACAAAGGGTTCCAACCTCTCAGCAAATTTCTTATAGCGTTCCACTTCTTCTTTGAGCATGTCAGGGCCGCCATACTTAAAATCTGGGAATCTTGCAGCAGCATCTGATAATAAAAGATCAAGCTTTTGGGAGAATGTGTCCATATGCCTTAAATCACTTACTCTTATGCCATTTCTAATAACTTTGCTTGAATAGCAAGGCCCAATGCCTCTCTTGGTGGTTCCAATAAAGGATTTAGCTAGCTCAGCTTCTCTAAGGCCGTCTATTTCTTGGTGAAAATCAAATAACAAGTGAGCACGATCAGATACCAAGATCCGTCCTTGACAAGAGACTCCGTTTGATTCAAGACAATCAATTTCTTTAAAGAGTCCCGGTAGATGCACCACGACTCCATTACCAATAACACATGTAGTTCCCTCGTTGAGAATCCCAGAAGGGACAAGGTGCAGAAGAAACTTTTTCCCCTCAGAATTGTAAATAGTATGCCCAGCATTGGCTCCCCCCTAACACCAAGAAGCATTAATGAAGGTCGTTAATATATCTTCATTGGTATTTATCAGTATTTAACCTGTTATAACAAGTTTCTTACGATCTACGTTTTAAGGTTCACATATCCTTTATATATAACTGGTGTTTTAAGTCTAACATATACAAAATAATTGTACGTTTAGGAATTCAAGACAAGAAATAGTACGTAAATTGTTTTCAAGAAACATATAACTAGACTGAGATGAGGTATAGGGCAGAGTTATTTTTGGAGGAAGGGGACCTGACAACGAGCAAAAATATCGAAATGCCTAGCCAGCATATCAACGAGCTTTCCTTTTCCTTCATCACCCCATTGACAACCCAACACACCAGATACCTGACTCAGTGACTCAATTCGGCTCAGCCCTGACTCGTTGACCCCGTGATGGTCAACTACCGGGGCAAGTGGCTTTGTAGTAGAACAAGCCATAATTGAAGGATTCTTCTTCCTACTGAGCCTACTACAACTGTGAGTCTCATTGTAACCGAGGATCCTGCTCCGGTCATCAGTCGCTGTTGCTGTGGTGATCATTGGAGTAGAATTGAACGTTAGAGCAGACATGTTCATAGTAATGGTCAGCGATGGACCCATGCACCTTGACTCAACCCACACTGCGTGCTTCCTATGAGAGAAATATATACTCCTATTTAGATATTATAATAATACCATTTATATTTATACTATTATATCTTATATGAGGGAGTTTGATTTGCATGCATCCCAAAGCAACATGCGACACTGCTTTCTCCGAAAAAATACTACCCTATATAAGAATTTGATAGTCGTCAGCGGTGAACCCACCTTGACTCAACTGACACTGATTCAAGAACGACAAGGGTAGCGTCGTCAATATATGAAAGTTCTGGCTAAGTCCACTTGTACATTATGCAATGAGAGTATGATGTTGCAGTAAATATGATGCCAACGTCGGTCAATCCACATTTTGAAAAGAGTAAAAAATATCACGTGTTAGTTAGTAGTACATCTTAAAAAGAGGGTCCCATCCCATCTCTGTAAAATAGGTACAGTACTGTTCAACATTAATGCCCAGCTGTTCAAAATGGAGAGGGTGGTGGGGAATTTACCTCAAGTTGACAAGACACGATAAAGACATTACGTTTGTGAGCCCACTGTAGGAAATAATTGGCAAAAAAAGAACTTTTCCAAAATTATTTTGTTAAATATTCATTTAATTTCTTTTTGATTTATTTTTTAGTTTTAGG
>NW_025891245.1:0-17074 GCF_002878395.1 Capsicum annuum
AACATTTATCTGGTGCCGCAGATAATGGATCTGTTTAAACAGATTGCTCTTATGTTGCATTCATATTCGCGTGCTAGCTATTGTTGAAAAAACAGCACACTAGCAGTTACCCAGATCATAAATTCAACTAAAAGCATAATTTGACTTACCAAAGTCTCCTTTCAAGTAAATACCAAAGTTGAAAGTGATTTACGAAATAAAATTTGACATAAGAATTTGGTTAAAGAGCATCAGTTGGGGTAACAACAACAACAATAACAACAATGATCAACAAGAAGAATATGAAGATGATAATGAAGTATAAGATGATGATAATGAATCAGAAGATGATAAATAAAGTAGCAGCAACAATGAACAACAAATATCGCGAAGAGAGAGAAAATAACAACGGATGAGGAGAGAGAAAAGGTATCTTTTTTCCCTTCATTTTCCGTTATGTTAACTAACATTTGGATCAAAGTGTAAATTTAAAAACTTGTGGGTTATTTTAAAATTTCTCAGACTTTCTTAATCCATAATTAAGTAATTGTCACCTCTACTCAATTATTAAAACTTATGTCACCTACACCTCATTTTAAATCTCTTTTGTCACCTGTGGCCCAAAGCCCCAAGCTAGTATTAGTTAGTTTAATAAAGTCTAAAGGTTAAAGTTTAACCTACTTACCTTAAAATTGATACGTTTCCTACATTCAAAATGTCAATTCGACTTCCAACAGCCAAAATGGGTTAACCCATACCCTTTTAGACAAAGCCTAAGTCAAAATCAATGAAAAGTAAAACAAAAATCAAAGTTAATCCATGATCAAACTCAGGGTCGTATCTAGGTGAAGATTATCAAGTTCACGTAAATTTATGCTCCTCTGTCTATATCATATATACTAGTTTTATATTTTTCTAAAAGCATTTAAATATAGATATGTAAATTCACACTCAAAATATTTTTATAATTATGCACTTATTCTCTTGAAATTCTGGATACACCTATGATCAAACTATTTAAACCCCGAACAAGTTATAGAACCAGATTGTTCATAAGTTTATGATCCTAATTCTATGATCAAGTATTGATTTTGACTAGATTATATTGTTAGGTCAAATAATTACCTTACCTAATTAAGAATTTAGGTCAAATTAAGTCTCCAATTAAGTTACTTGCGTCTCATGATTCAGTGGATGAAAATTCACCAAATTAAAGTATAATCATTATAAAATGTTAGAGAATCATTATCTCAATACTAAGTTGACTTCAATAAATCAGCCTTCGCAAACTCCTCGTTTCTTAAAATGCCAGAAATTAAATTTGAAATTCATTAGTACTATTTATATTATTATACATGCATATTGGTTAGGTTACTCAGTGTGATCTCAATCGCGATTCTCTACCACTATCATGGCTATTCATGGGCAAGGGTACTCAGCACAATTGTGACATCTCAGTACTATGTTAACTGGATCAACAATGTGACAAAACACATCAGTAGAATTGTTCATTTCGTGGTCACGATCTTTTAGCTTAATATCTCCAGTCAGTGTCTTCTTAATTTTCATGATTGTGTTGTTGTGTTGCTATAGCAGTTGCTTCAGATTTCAAATTTTTAGGTTTCAATTTATCTGAAACTACTTTGAGTTTTGAGTTCTCCATCCAAACCATCCCCACAAACCATATATACTATTACAAATTTATTTAGATGATGCTCTAAATTCAACTTGAAATACAAATAGTAAAAATAAAGGTTTGGGCAGTCACAATTATGATTGAGAAAATATTATATATACCTACCACACTATGCAATATTGTTAAGGGTCATTTGTAAACTAGATCAAACGATAAGCATAATCTCGATCTATTATTTATGAAAATTATGTAAAGAAAATTAAAATTTCCTATCCAACACAAAGAAAAGGGGCATGGCAAAGATTACTTCAATCACCGATATTTTTAGCTACTATTCTAGAGCTGGCAAAATGGTTAAAAAAATAAGTAATATTCAATTTGATTTATTAAATAATTAATTATTTAAAAATAAATCAATATGGGTAAATATAAAAATGAATCAAATATAATATTGTTCATACTATTATTATTCACTAAAAAAATTAATATCTAGATGAATAATACGAATGAATACCCATATTATCAGTTCTCATTTCATGTATGCATGTTATTTATTATTGTTCTTGCTTTCTAAAAGTCTACTCTCCGAGATTGATCAATGGATGTAAAAACTTGACAGGAAAGGACAATATGCCATCTAAAATGGGTATTTAGTGCTTCATGATGTTGCTGCACCTACCTTAAATGGCCAATTTTGAAGAAAAATCTGAAAATTGAAGATGCCTTCAAAGATATATATTGAATTTTATTCGAAGAGCTTCGAATGGTGTTTTACCAATGGGTGATAACTTATAATAAGAGAATCCTTCAAAATTTGGGTTATGTTCTGCATGCCTCCAAGGAACAGAAACAATACTGAACTCTTTATTCAAGTGCAACGCGACAAAGCAAGTAGATGTCTTAAATCATCATTGGGTTGCAATAGTTTGGATCATTATATTGCTCTTGGATTAATGACTTAAGTGACTGATTGATATTGAAAGCAATTGAATTTGAATAGAAAATCAAACTTGAGTTTTACAATTATTGAAGCCAAATGTATATACACAATACATGTGTAGTGATTGGATCTATTAAGGTTATGTAATTAATAACTATCAAGAGTATCCTAACTGAAATATAACACTTAAGTCTTTATCTGAACAGTCCCCAACAAGTGTAGCTGTAGGTCAACCACTGCATGCTTGTCTCGAAGAAATTGGAAGAGTTTGCTTGATAAGCTCTTAGTAAGAACATCAGCCACTTGGTCGATTGAGTTGATGAAATGAACCTCTAAGTTTTTAGAAGCCACTTTTTCTCTCATAAAGTGACAAAGTGAAAATCCAATTCAATATGCTTATTTTTAACATGAAAATATTGAATTGGTAGTGAGATAAGTAACAGACAAATTATCACACCAAAGTTTAGGAGCATCAGGAAGTGTAACGCTCAATTCTCTAAGGAGATGTTGAAGCCAAGTCAATTCAGTAGTTGCAACAACAAAACCTCTATATTCAGTTTCAGTGCTAGATCTAACAACAACCCATTTATTTTTGGATGCCTAAGAGATTAAATTAGGACCTAAGAAAATACAATGACCATGATTTGATCTCCTATCATCAAGACAACCAGCCCAATCCACGTCGGAGAACCCATTTAGAACCATTTTAGAAAAGGGATAAAAAATAAGACCAAACTGCAAAGTACCCTTGAGATACCTTATTAGAAGCCGCTTCATTACGGTGAAATGAATATCTCTTGGATCTGAGATAAATTGACAAAGTTTATTGACAGTAAAGGAAACATCAGGTCGCCTGATTGTGATATATTGTAATGCGCTGGCTATGCTCCTTACAATGTTGGATTAGAGAATGAGGTTGCATATTTTCCGATCTAAGATATGATGTCGGAGGTACTTGGAGTTTATACAATCCATTCTCAAGGGTTCCATCAGAAGTAGTTTCCTGATCCTTCACAAAAAAAATATGTGGGTGAAATTCAAAGTAGATATTATTGTCAGATGTAAATTGCGCAACACTAAGTAAATTCTTAGTTATAGCCAGAACATGTAACACGTTTCTTAAACATAATGGATGAGGAAAACAAGGTAAAATTGAATCACCAATATGCTTTATAGATTAACCTTTCCAACAACGATCTGATCAACCCCACCATATTTTCCTCGAACATTTATGTTCTGCAAATCATTAGTTACATGATTTATTGCTACATAATCAGGATACTGCGCCGGATCAGTAACAGAGGATGGTTGATCCAATGATGTTGCCATTTGATTCTTTGAATTTGCCTGGTAAGCATGATCAAAGCGATGATAACAATTAATTATTGAATAGACAAACCTGTTACAAACTTGACATTGCATTGATTCACCAGATTGCTGATTAAAATTATGATGTTGGATCGTGTTATAACGACCACTACCACCACGTCCCCTGCCATTTTTATTGTGGAAATTATTTAAAGACTTCTTGTTTGAGACCATTATGAAAATTGTTATTGTTAGGATTTCGGGCAGCAAAATTAAGTGGGTGTTTGGATTAGCTTATAAGTTGGTCAAAATAACTTGTAACCTAATTTTTGCTTATATTGGTGTTTGACAATTTTTAATATAGCTTAGAAAAAGTTGTTTTTGGCATTTTTTTAAGCCAAAAACAAGAAATAGCAAATAGGTGCTTATTTTTTTTTGAAACTTTAAGTTGACCATTTAAATTACCACTCTGCCCCTTGCAATTATAACTTATTTCAATTTTACCCTTGCCTAATTCTCCTTTTTACCTTCGGCACACTTCACACACCACACTTTCAATTCTCTAAGAAAATTAAATGAATAATTTAATAAGAAGTAGTTTTTTTTTTGTTGGTTAAAAGAAGTAGTTATTATATCCTCCACTTTGCTAACTTCTATTAAAATTAAAAGTTAAATGAATAATTTATTAACCTCTAGTCCACTGCCTAATTAAATAGCAAGTATACAACTTCCCAACCATATTAGTTATAACGCACCGATATAATCCAATTTTAAGTGTTAACCCCAAAAAATAATAATACAAGTGCGATTTGTTAACTTTTATGCGTTGCCAAATTGGTAAATATAATACTACTATTTTAATAAAATTCACTATAACCCACCACTATTTGTAATTAAATTGATATGATTGCTAATGATATTTGTAATGCTTATGCTTGTACTAATTGAATATTTTTCAATTTTTGTATTTATGGTGAACTTAACTCTAGCCATATTAGTACCTCTTTTATATGAAACTATTTATCTATTAATGTAGTTGTAATGATTAGTAACATATATTTTGCTTAATGATAAGCTCGACATATATATAAATATTATCCTCGAAGGTTAAAAGCAACAAGTCCAGTTTAATAAGAAAATAAAAGTGTCGTAAATTGCACCTTAATGATACGAAATCTTAACGTAATCATGAAGAAACAAATAATCTTTTAATATAAAACTATCTTTTTCAAACACAAACATTCAACATTTAAACTCTTAAAAAAATATTTTTTTAGCACACAAATTAATAGTCATTCATGAAAATATTTTATATATATATATATTAATTTTAATTTGAATCATTTTAGCAATAAAAATTAATAATAATCAACTCTATATAGTATTAACAGTTATAAGGGTATTTCAGTCATTTTAACCAAAAACAAATTCTTAAAAACATTATTTACCAAACACATCAATAATTTTTTTCAGTTTCAGCACTTCTATCCAAACACTTCACTATTTATTTTTAAAATAAGTTCAACACTTTTAAAGAACTTTTTTTCAGCCGTTTTTTTTAAGCTTATCCAAACGGGCACTAACTTGAGCCAAGTTTTGCTCAACAACTTGTATTTGTTCAAGTCTGTACTCATGGCTAAGCAAGAGATCATGAAGGTCTGTAAGTGTAATAGGTTCTGATCTAGCAGTCACAGACACCATTAATGCATCATAGTAGGGATCAAGACCTCCAAGAATATGAAGAATTAAATTATCTTCTCGAATAGGTTGTGCAACAACAGCTAAGTTATCAGCAAAAATCTTTATTTTTTGAAGATAATCAACCATAGACAGAGCTCTTTTCTTGACTGTTTGCAGTTGTAGGCATAATTGCATGATTCTTACGCGAGGTTTCAAAGCATACATATGCTCTACTGATTGACAGACATCTTTAGCAGTAGTACACCCAACAACTTGAGTCAATACTCTTTTAGTTAAGGAAGACTCAACCAACTTAGAAGTAATTGATCCTGTTATAGACCAGCCAAATATGTAGGATTCAAAATAGCTCTGCCTTATCCGAATTTGTGTCACTCGATGAGCCTGCAGTGAATTTGGAAGGGCACAAAAATGATCCATCTACGTAGCCTTCCAAGTCATACCATGTAAAGCAGGAAGAATTTGAGATTTCCACAACACAATTGTGACGATCCAATTTGATTAAGTAAGAAGGAGATAAAAAATTATTATTTGATGACTCGTTTGAATTGGATAGGCTAGTGATTGAAGGAGGATCCATAGTGATTAGACGTGAGTCTTGTGTATTCCCTGATACCATGAAAGCAAATGAGTTTGAATAGAAAATCAAACTTGAGTTATACAATTACTGAAGCCAAATATATATACATGATACATGTGTAGTGATTGAATCTATTAAGATTATCTAATTGATAACTATCAAGAGTATCCTAAGTGAAATACAACACTTAAATCTTTATCCGAACAGATATCATGACTCTCGGTCAATTACATGAAGCCATCATTATCTTTTAAAAACTTCGGAACGCTAAAACAACCTTATATGAAAGGGAAGATCTGTATGATCTACAGTTAACTAAAAGACAACCCAATTTTAGCAAGATTGGATTAAGGTAAGAACGACAATCTTCAATTGTATTGTAATAGAAATTAATTTTGCAATATCAGGATTTTCTCCGTATGAGAATATCCTTAAATTAATGCAACATTGATGCTTCATGGGATCTTGCTTTGGGAATAGCAGGAGTTGGCATGCTAGTCCATGGTTCTCATGAAAACTTCATCAGAGCCGACTCTTTAGTCCTTAGATAGACCGTATATGACTTACTCATGGACAATGCTTAGGGTGTTCGAGAAGTACTAAGCTGGCTAAAGGAACACTTTACAGTAACATCGATACTTGTGGAGATGAAATCTTTTGATCAAACAAGCGTAGGAAAAAAGCTTGTGGCAATAACTCTTATTTTAATGTTATTATTCATGATTATAAGCCACTCATGTTTGTCTTTACTTCTATTTACTTGTCTTTCATAAAATGATTAGTGAACCAGTGTATCCATCAGTAAGCCAAGACTTCAAATTTTATATCTGATGCCATGGAGTGGATAATAGACCCCTCATCTTCGATACAAAATGTACTTAATTTTGATTTGATTAATATTTGATCAAATGCCTTTTCAAAAAAAGAAAAAATCTAAACTTATTTTAACTTTTACCTTATATTTTTTCACTTGACCATGAATAATACACTACTAAAAAAAAAGAGAAAAACCGACCACAAATATCGACCACAAGTGATCGGTTTTCCTCAATTTTTGACCACAAAATCGATCAAAGAGCATGGCCGGTAAAGTAGTGGTAGTTTTTGAAAAATCGACCACTTGTGATCGGTTTTTTTAAAAATATATATATATATTTTTAAAATTTATTATTATTTTATTAAAATTGAAAAAAATAATTTTAAAAAAAAATCAAAATAAATCGACCACTTCTGCAAAAATAACGAAAAAGGTACGAATATGCTCCTAAACTTTGATAAATGGTACAGATATACCCCTCGTTAAACTTTAGGTACATATATACCCTCACCGTTAATGAAAAGGTACAAATATACCCTTATCACTAATGGATATTTGTATCTTTTCATTAACGACGAGGGTATATATATACCTAAAGTATAACAAGGGGTATATCTGTACAATTTATCAAAGTTTGGGGGCATATTCGTACCTTTTCCGAAAAAATAAAAATCAACAAATGGTCCAACATACAATACAACAACAATAACAAACCAAATGTAAAAACTACAATACATACAAAATGTCCAACAAAAGTGTAAAAGTGTAAAAACTACAACAATACATACAAAAGTATACAAACTACAACAAAATGTCTAAATCCAAAGTACAACACACACAAAAGTCAAAAAACTATAACTCTTCTTCATCGAATTCGTCCTCGTCTTTCGCATCCTCATTGGTGCTAATATCATCTAGAGAGTGTAGACCTTTTGCATCCCGAACTGCATCACCAGGACACGGAGGAATAATCCCTGCAGTCTAAATGAAAGAGTTGAACTGCTCCTGCAGCATCCTGATTTGTGATGATATTTCCTCCTCCTCCTTCTGCACCTTCTCTCTCTATTCAGAAAGCTCTTTAGTGAGTTTAGAAACCGTATATAGTAGTCTTTCAATGATTTCTCTATCAACTGGAGAGTTAGAGTATGTAGGGCCAAACGAACACCTAATATCCTCGCTAAAAAAATTTTTGTGGTATCTGTAGTAATGGCCTCTAACTGCAAGACCCACAGCTTTATCCCATAACTCCTCCACTACATGTTGGGGTAGTGGGTCACCTTACTTTCAGGAGGCTGAGTACTACGATACTCACTAAGGACCTATGTATATTTGTCCAATATTTAAAGTAACGTTAAAATTAAAAGTCAAAAAATATTAAAGTACTTATACTTGAATAATATCAACTTTGAGAAAAAGAATCATAAATTCAAAATTTGATTCTTACATGGGCAGCTTTTGCATAAGGTTCAACCCAGACATCTTCATTAGTCGGGTTCTTTTTATTTTTCAGATGAGTCTCCTCGAATAGCTCACCGTGTTGTATGCTCCTACCCTTTTCTTTTTCCTACATATGAAAAAATTATCAATGTTCAAATAATTAAAAATTTAAATAGAAACAAACAATTAAAACTGTAAAAGTTACATACCATTTTTTTCTCCACAACAATTATACTTTTGGCACAGCAGTATGTAGGGAGCCACCCTTGGATGATGCCCGGGCTTTCTTTCCTTTGTTCCTAAACAATTGGTATTCTTCTTTATTTCAATAGCGAATATACTGTTGCCATAAGGGTTCACTAATCTAGTTAGGTCGTACCAAGTTGGTTCGGGCATAATCCAACAGACCGTTAAATTTGGATCTCCATCTTCTAAAAAAGTTTCCCTTTATAAGACATGCATTTGCATCATCCCACCATTAAAGTTTCTACAACAAAAATAAAAATATAATATTCAATATTTTGTTCTAACAAAGTGTTAAGTAGTCGATAAGTTAAATCCTTACATTAAATTCTTGAAACATTCTTTTCCTGTTAATTTCTGGAATCTTTTGCCAACTGGTCCAGTAGCCGTTGAAGTTCTGACAAATGCATTTTCTCACAGTTTGTCCAACTCCAGCATCCGGCGTAAACCTACAATACAAGATCAAATAGTAATTTCATAGAGCATAATAATATAGTAAGGAAAAAATAAATAATGTTATTATATTTATAAATCTTACCCTGTCGCATATGGAATAAGATAACGCCTCCCAAAATCATCTCTGTCGCCTGACTGCAGAGTAAGTGATTGTGGATGCACTGGCATGAGCGGATCTGAAGCACCAGATGAAGTACCTCCAAGCTGAAGATCTGACAATCCAATAGATCCTGAAGAATCACTGTGCGAAGCTGCCTGACTACAATAGGAGGGTACTGACGATGGTAGTACTCCGGATGGGCCAGCGGTCGTCCGACAGTACTGTGATGGTGGTGGTACGGTGATAGGAGCAGAATGAGTCAGTGTAGACCCATGAAGTGGCCCCACATGCGTAGAAGTAGGAATCGAATGCTGAGATGACCTAGAATATGAGGGTCGTGTTGTTGCGTCAGCAAACCGACCCTCAGATATATAAATACCTGTCGGTTGTCTATACGGTGGAGGTTGTTTTTTTTGTTTTCGTAAGAATAACTTTTTCCTTACATCTGTCACCTCTGCTTGACATCTAAATTATGTAAAGTTAACAAGTAGTTAGTTCCTACAAAATGAATATATAAGAAAACATTACAAGTAACTAATTTCAAGTTACTAATTCACATTTCAAATCGCTCCAACAACACGAGATAGACAAGAATATTTTTATTACTATATAAATCATGGAAAAGCAAAAAGAACAATCTTAAACAGCATATTATACATCAATCTTAAACAAGAAACATAAAAGTAAATATATAGTACAAAGCATAAAGACATGATCAATACATAAGAAATACAACCTACACAAACTAATCCTCCTCTTCTGAAGACTCTCCACTAAATCATTCACCCTCTTCAGAAGTTTCCTCATCTCCTACCCACTCAACCTCTTCTTCCACAATATTAACTTCTTCAAATATATTTTCTGGGTGATTCAAAGTATCCACTAAGACAACGTCCACTAAGCGGTGATCAATCTGTATTTTATTTTGATACGCAGTCTCCAGCACATTATCAACTTCCACCCGTCCTATAATCTTTGTTTTCCTTATAGCCCACCAATCAAACTTATCACTGCGTAGTGGATAAGGAGCATAATACACTTGTTTAGCATTTTACGCTAGAACAATTGGAACGTAAACAAGATACGACCTATTATGCTTCACTTCAATGATGTTATGCTCCTTATGTACCCTTGTGCCTCTTGTGCTTGGATCAAACCACTTACATTGAAAGGGGACAATTTTTTTATCTGGAAACCAGCATACTCCAGTTCTAAGATCTCGTGTATGATGCCAAAGTAATCAACATCATCATCACCCTTAACCCAAACACCACTATTGTTTGCTTTTCTTCTTCTGAAGTGTTGTTTGGTGAAAATTTTGAACTTATTTACTGTGCAATGGGACATTGCATGAGCTTCAACTGGATTCAAAGAAATATCTCTCAAGAATTGATCGTATACGGTTGCATTTGGTGACTGGTGTACCTAAAAGTATTATACACACATATATATATATATATATAGATTATCTATGTTAGTTGAGGAGACTCAGAATAGTTTTTCTGAAATTATTTGGGGCTGTCCATTTATTTCAAAACCTATATGATTCTCTCTCCAACGCTCACCATCTCTTTCTAACGGTCACTTTTAACATTTAACGCTCACCTTCACACTCCACCCCGACTGATCAGCAGCTTATGACGCCGGCGACGACGTCTATTAAGCTGGAAAAGGTAAGGTTAAACCTCTCTCCCACCCCAGATCTCCCTCACCCCCAGTTTCTCTTTGTACTCGCCCCCCCTTCCCCCCGTAAATTCTCTTCTGGTTCTGTCGCTCCGATCGCCGGTGGAACTATGATTCTCGTCGTCTTGACGCCGACAACAGTGAGGGGTTTCACCTACGACAAAATAGGTAGGTGAAGCAGGTGGTTCGGGTCAGAAGACATCCAGATCCCGGCAAGATTGCAGAAGGCTCTTCGGCATTAATCCGGCGACTCTCCATTGACACTTTGGAAATGTACCAGCAGTCTTTTTGCTAGTGACCTTACTCCGGCAATGATTTTTTACATCAAATTGACGGAACCAGCAGCTAGCAGGCGTACCGGTGACATCTACACTTTTAGGCATTTAGCCACTTCAGTCAGTTTTTGATTTCCTGTATAGTATTTTGCTGTCGTATCCCTGTCTCTTGTTACGGCTTCTGTTTCACTTTTTTGCATTCTTCCTGTTGCTTGTGTGGGTAGTGGTGTCCGGCTGCTTTGTTTGGAGATTGTTGTTGAGTTGTGTTCCGGATTAGTACATCGCTTGACTTAGTATTAATTTGTGGGGTAGACTTTTTCCGCGATTATTCCATCTACTTTACTTGTACCTTCCTTTTCCTGCTGTTGATTTATTATTGTCACCTCTTATGTTGCTTCATATTATTTATCGTACTATCTCCTGTATCTTGACTTGCGTGTCTGCTGTAGTATATTCATGACTTGCACCGCGCTTTATTATTTGTTTGGCTGTCCTTAGTGCCAGGCCATTAGTGTGCTCTATTTTTCTTACTGTTAGTTTTGTCCTTACCTTGGTTTTGTTTTTTCTCCCTATTTAAGTTTAGTTTTGTTTCTTGATTATTTCTTCTAATTTGTGTGAGCCTTGTATTTCCTGCTGCTACTTTGTTACTACCATTGTTTATATTTTCTTATACTTTCATGTAGTAGTGGCGGTGGGCATTAGTAGTTGGATAGGGTTATGTCCGAGGGGGTTGGGGCAAGGGGCTGTTGTGGGGGCGGGGGAAGAGAAAAGGGCGGGGGTGGGAGGGAGGCCAAGGTTTAGCCTCAGGGGCGGTAGAGGAAGACGTGTGGATAGAGATGGTAGGCTGAGAGTTGGGTCTTGGAATATAGGGACTCTTCAAGGTAAGTTCATAGAGCTTGTGAAGATTATTAGAAAGAGGAGGATTAATATTGCGTGTGTTCAAGAGACCAAGTGGGTAGGGTCTAAGGCTAGAGATGTGGATGGTTACAAGCTTTGGTACTCTAGGAGCAAGAGGCGTAGGAATGGAGTTGGCATCTTAGTAGATGAAGATCTTAGAGGTCAGGTAGTAGAGGTAAAGAGGATCAACGATAGGTTGATAACTATTAAGTTGGTCATTGGGGGGTTTACCCTGAACGTGTGTAGTGCTTATGCACCGCAAGTGGGATTGAATGGGGAGGATAAGATATGGTTTTGGGAGGCTTTGGATGAGGTGGTGAGAGGCGTGCCTAGCTCGGAGAAGATTATTGTAGCAGGAGATTTCAATGGGCACATCAGGGCGTTACCAGGAGGCTTTGGTGATGTGTATGGTGGTTTTGGTTTTGGGGAAAGAAATGAAGAGGGGGCTACTCTATTGGATTTTGCAAGGTCCTTTGGGCTGGTGGTGGTGAACTCAGGCTTCTCAAAGAAGGACGATCACCTGATCACTTTTCGAAGCGCGATAGCCAAGACCCAGATTGACTTTTTATTGTTTAGGAAAGGGGATAAGGTGTTGTGTAAGGACTGTAAGGTCATTTCGAGTGAGAATCTTTTGACCCAGCATAGGCTCTTGGTTATGGATTTGGGTATAAAGAAGGATAGAAAGAGAAGGGGTGAGGAGTGTAGACCTAGAATTAAGTGGGACGGCTTGATGCCAGTAAATGCATGAGAGATAGGGGAGAAGTTTACGGGAATGGGGGTGTGGGAGTGTAGGGGGGACGTGTATAGTATATGGGATAGGGTGTCTAGGTGCATCATGGAGAATGCTAGTGAGATGTTGGGTGTTTCTAGAGGCCGGCCCGGGCATCATCGGAGGAATTGGTGGTAGAATGAAGAGGTTAAGAAGAAAGTGAAGACCAAGAAAGGGGCGTATGCTAAGTTGGTTGAGAGTAAGAACGAAGAAGAGAAGAGGGTAAATAGGAAAGAGTACAAGTTAGCTAGGAAGAAGGCTAAGTTAGCAGTTACGGCGGCTAAGACGGCAGCTTTTGAGAGCTTGTATGTGGGGGTTACAGGAGAAAAGAGGGGAAAAAAAGTTGTTTAGACTCGCTAACGCTAGGGAGAGAAAATGTCGTGACCTCGACCAGGTGAAGTGCATTAAGAAGGAGGATGGTACAGTGTTGGTGGAGGACGGCCACATTAAGAATAGATGGCAGCCGTATTTTTATAGGCTCTTGAATGACAAAGGGAATAGAGCTATTGTGTTAGGGGAGCTAGATCACTCAGAGGAGTGTTGAGATTTTAGTTATTGTAGACGTTTTAAGGTATAGGAGGTTCGAGAGGTTGTTCGCAGGATGCGAAGGGGTAGACAACGGGGCCTGATGAGATACCGGTGGATTTTTGGAAGTTTTCTAGCGAGGTTGGTTTAAGGTGGTTGACTGGATTGTTTAACAAAATTTTCAAGACGGCGAAAATGTCCAAGGCTTGGAGGTGGAGTACTATGATCCCTCTTTATAAGAACAAGGATAACATTCAGAGTTGTAATAACTATAGGGGTATTAAGTTATTGAGTCACTCTATGAAGATTTGAAAGAGAGTGGTCGTGGTAAGGCTAAGACGGATAATGTCTATTTTGGAGAACCAGTTTGGATTTATGCCTGGCCGCTCGACGGAGGCAATTCACCTGGTACGAAGGCTGGTGGAACAGTATAGGGAAAGGAAGAAGGAACTGCACATGGTGTTTATCGACTTGGAGAATGCATACGACAAAGTCCTCGGGGAGGTGCTTTGGAGATTAGAGGTGAGTGGGATTCCCGGTGGCATATATCAAAGCAATTAAGGACAGAGTTTAGAATGAGACTATCAGAGAGAATGTTGGTGTGACTCAAGTGGAGAATAAGATGCGGAAAGTCCGATTGAGATGATTTGGATACGTGATGAGGAGGGGCATAGATGCCCCGGTTCATAGGTGTGAGAGGCTAGCTTTGGATGGTTTTAGGTGGGGTAGGGGTAGGCCGAAGAAGTACTGGGGAGAGGTGATTAGGCGGGACATGGAGCAGTTACAGCTCACTGAGGACATGACCCTAGATAGGAAGATCTGGAGGACGTGAATTAGGGCAGAAGGCTAGGGTCAGTTTGGGTCGCTAGTGTAGGGAATTACTTGGTGGGGGTATTATTCTTGTTATGATACCTTGTTTCATGCTTTATTACGAATCTGTTACTTTTCTCTGTTTTCTATTACTTGTGGGTGTCGTATTTATGTTATGCCATCTTGTTCCATGCTTTACTATGAATTTGTTTAGTATTCCGTGTCTCGAGCCGGGGGTCTATCGGAAACAGCCTTTCTACTTCTTTAGAGGTAGAGGTATGGACTACGTACATCTTACCCTCCCCAGAACTCACTATGTGGGAACACACTGGGTTTGTTGTTGTTGTTTATATGTTAGTTGAGGAATGTGTAAATGTTTAAACTTTGTAGAAATATTAATAAACTTACGAACCTCATATGTAAACCATGTTGCAAAGGATGCATACACTTGATTTTTGTGGAATTGAGTCTTAAATAAACTGAAGATCCAATATGCGAAACACAATTAGTTTCTTTAAGGAAATGAGTAAACAAATAAGATATGTTAAAATTTTAATCTCCTTACTTCAGAAAGGGCACAACTTTCGGGCAATTCAGCAAGACATACAAAGTTTTTGATTTGTGCTCTGTGGGAGTGAGCCAACGACGTATGGTCTTTTTAGCCTTACAACCAGATTGATTAAAAATTGATATCGATTGCAAATGAGGCTCATTCACATCGTCCTGATTTTGATTCGGTCGGTTTCTTGAACAAGAAATTTCATCACGAAAATAGTATGAATAAAATTGAGAAGTTTCTCTTGCAAGATATGCCTCAACTATAGAGCCTTTCACCCTATATTTGTTTTTTAGACCCCTTTTCAATTTTCCAACCCTGCACAATCTTAAGATTAGATGTTTACTATATTTAAAAAAGATATGTATGAATTTAAATATGTTACAATTGCTTACCATTCGAATGGATACATCCACCTAGTTTGAACTGGACCGCCTAGCTGAGCTTCGTGCACAAGGTGAATGAAAAGATGCTCCACCACATCGAAGAACACTAACAGAAAAATCTTCTCTGGCTTGTTGGTGATAACAACAATATTACTTTCCATTCGCGCCAGATTTTCTTCTTTTAATGTGGTGGCACATAAGTTTTTAAAGAACAAACTGATCTCTGCTATTGGTTTTCATATGTTTTCAGGTAAATCAATAAAAGTAATTGGAAGTAATTGTTCCATGAAAACATGGCAATCATGATTTTTCATTTCATGCAAGATTCCTTATGTCATATCAACCCTCTTTCCCAAATTTAAGGCATATCCATCAGGCATCTTTAAACTTTGAAACCACTCACATATTTAACGCTTTTGGTTCAACTTGAATGTAAAACTAGCCTTGGGCTTAAGAACATTGCCAGTGGGCCCCTCTTGTAAGTGTAATTCTCTGCGTTCGCAATATTTAGGTAAGTCAAGTCTGGCCTTAGGATTGTCCTTTGTTTTACTGGTGACATCTACAACTGTGTTGAACAAGTTGTCAAAATAGTTCTTTTCAGTATGCATGGCATCAAGCAAAGTATATGTATGTAGACCTTTAACATTTCTAGGTATTAAAAACGATGTCATAAATTAAATTTAACAAACAAAAAAATCCAAAATTTAAGAAAATAAAAAATTTTAAAAAAAAAATTCCCCCCCCCCCCCCCCCAAAAAAAACAAATAATGAGTAAAATGGAGAAATAAGTGTCAAGACTAACTAAAATTTAGGTGATTCAAAATCAAATTAATGTGGGAACAAACCTAAAATTAGCTAATTCAATCTCAAATTCTAAAAATTAGCTAAAATCTAGCTAAATAAAACAAATATCCAAACCTTAGAACTCAAACCACAACCAATTAACGAAATTAACACTAAGATATTTGTATGTAGCCCTTTAACATTTCTAGGTATTAAAAATGAGTTTATGGATACAAAAATAAACTAAATATAGTTAATGAGTTGTAGTTAATTGTTACCTTACCCAAAATTGAAAGTTAGGATGGAATAGTTCCTTGAAAATTTGATTAAAGCCAAAAAGAATCCAAGAAGTTGAGTAGAAACTTCCTTAAAAGAGAAAGAACAATGGAGATTGGAGGGTTTAATGTTAAAGTGTGAGATTTGGAGGGTTTTGGAGTGTTGTTGTTGTTTTGAACGGGTGAAATGGGGGAGTTTTTGGCATGTTTTTTTGTTATATTATGTATTACGGGTCGAGTCGGGTTGGGTTACTCAAAAAAAAATAACTTAAATATTACGAAAACTGACCACATGTGGTCGGTTTTGAAAAACAATTACAGAAAATCGACCACATGTGGTCGATTTTCTGAGAATATTTTTGAAAACCGACCACGTAATATTCAAAAAAATATATTTTTGAAATTAAACTTTAAAAAATTATAATTAATAAATTAATAAATTACAAAAATAAGTTAATAAATTAAAATTATTTTTTAACAAATTAAAATTTCAATAAATTCTATAATATTTATAACAACATTCAATTAATTTAATACAATTCGTATATATATAAATACATAGCACATACACTGTGTATGAGGCCGGGACAACATCCAATTAATTTAATACAATTCATATATATAAATTAAATAAGTAGTTATTTTATCATCACATTAACACGAGTAGTTTATTTCCTCAATCGTATAATAATATCAATGAATTTTGCAAATTACGATAAATTTTTGGTTAATTAGCTTTTAAATACAATATTTTATATATATATATATATATATACCTCGTAATACTACACTTACGTTATTACAACTTCAACAACATACGTGTGTCTACATTGACCCAAAATAGTATATCTACTTCCTCAATAGTATGATATATATAAACGTATAATTCAAACTATTTTGATATATAGATTCAGTTATCTA